>NW_027286181.1:44037455-44342455 GCF_022747635.1 Hetaerina americana
AAAAATTATCTACTCCCCCATCATACCCAGCACTTCATCGTTTGTTTTCCTGTCATATTCCCTCTTTATTTGCATTACCTTTTCCCCTATAGTTGTCTTCAGCATCCAATTCCTAATCAAGACACATTCAAGTCATCTTTATTCCTTTCGATTTCTCCTGACAATCCCTTCTCCTACCTCACCATTAATGATACTTCCTTATTTGTTTTCATTTCTGTCTATTTCACATTTTCAGTCACTCACATTCAAAAGCCTCCAATCTAAGTCTATTGTCTCCATTTAAATATCATGCTTCCGAACCGCACAATACAATGCAGCATAACCAAATTTAGACATGCAGTTTCTTAGCATCATTTCTTAACGATTTAGTTATTAATTCCCTCCTTGAGAAAGCTCTTATGCTTAGAGAAATTTTTCTCATATCCCTACTACAAGCGATATAGGAAAACTTTTCCCCCTGCTCTACTTCATGACCTTTCACGGTATCTTATTCCATTCTCAACACCGCGGTAAATATATTTTTCTGCGTTTTTTCCTATCCTATTCATATTGCACTAACTTTTCAATGGACTCAGCAATGCCTGCACATCTTGCATTACTTGCAATCTTAAGCTTGATCATAGGAAAATTTAACTGAATTAATGTGTTCCCCTCCGACCTTCATCACTCTCTCCAATTATGCCCATGCCTCTTTTCAATATTTTCGGAAATAAATTAAAGAGTACGGTTTATAATAGACCCTCTTCTCTCTCTCCTACATTTCTTCCTAGTACCACCCATGACGAACCTCCATCCACCAACTCTCACCTGACAAGTCTGATAAGTGAAAGAGGTTGCGAATCTACGCCTTTTTTCTGCAATACATGCATTTATTCTACCATTCCTGTGAATAAAAACAAATTTAAAAAAAAGTGCCAAATGGTGATCCCCAGCTCTCATCCATTGTGCCCTCTTCATATGTCAAGCCTATGGAATCTTTACAATTTACCGCTATCTGATAGTCTTGCTTGATACATCCTTAATAGTTGAACAGAGCTCTCTAATTATCTTTATTCGCTAAAACATAACTCTGAAGAAAATATCATGAGAGTGTATTTATCTTTCACGTTCAGATTAATTAGCACATCAAATAGGATTCGTCCCGGGGAAAAGTTAATCCCATTTGTTAATTTAAAATTTTTTTCGCGGATAAAGCATAAAAGCATCTCATAAGGTGGTTAAAATTTAATGCATTACGTAATGAGGATATACATGCACTTGCTCATTTTATAAGTGAGTCGATCAGAAGTTTCTATTAATCACTATGCTCAGAGAAATACTCAAAGATATGTATCACCCCATTTTTGAAAAGTGTTCTTTTGTTGCTGCACAAGTATTTCGGTTGGTACCTTTTCATCTGAAGGAAATGTGATAGTCGGAAAATATATTATGCAATAGATACCTTCGTTTCCCTCACCCGCGTATTTTTGTAAGTACCGTTTTACGATGCTTAAAAATAGCGGTTGGCTCATATCACTATTTATTTCTGGTAATTATATTTTAATCGTGTATTACCAGTGATTAATTTGTGTAAAATTGAGTCCACAGATGACGAGGATTTGATGTCTACCACCCTGAAAAAGACCCTGATGAGGTGGAAAAATAATCGTTCCAAATGTACATTAATATTACTCCATTATCACGAGCTAATAAGGCAATGAAAACAAAAATAATAATAACTCTACAAGGCTACTTGATACATTTATAAATTTTCCTATATTCAGAATAGTCGACATGGCACTACAGACCTACAAATCAAACCAAATCAAATATTTCATTTTTTAATTTCAATAAAATTATAAGACAAATATAAAACAGAGGAATAATCAGTGCGAAAATTAGATGAGTTTACAGGGGCAGGACAAAAGTTAAACATTGCCCAGAGAGGTGAAGGAATTGTCAGGTTTTAAGTGAATAGAATCCATTTATTCTTCTAGGGGCAAAATAGATAAAAAATGAATCGAGCCAAAAGAGTTCCAGATAGGATGCAAAAAATTATATTCTTAAAGATGTGACCCGATAGTGGTAACTTGGAAGTGAGTTCAAATTTCACAAGGGAATATAATGGCAATAAAGATATCCTGGGACTGGGAATACTTTGCTTCGTGGTAGATGAGGTTTCGAAGAGTTGACTTCAAAGTAGGCTGTGGAGATATAAGATCTCCGTAAAATTATTTAAAGGTCTTGTAAAATATAAAACAAAGAGTTTTTATGGATTAACTGATAGCGTTAATGAGTGAGGCTATTTAAAGAATGATCAATTTGGTTTCAGAAAGGGAAGAGGCACTTATAAATGTTAAGCTTTATTAGCCAGTAAGCCCAATGGTTACAATTATTACTTAGGGAATTGTAGAATCAAAAATAAAAAGAGACGTTTCAGGCGTGATATGGTGGAATATCATGATTAATTAAAAATTCGCAATTTTCCACAAAATAAATTTTAATGTTACCAGTTTCAATATAACTACATCATCGTCAGGCGCCTTCTGACGATGATGTAGTTACCTTGAAAACGGTCGCATTAAATTTTATTTTGAGGAAAATTGTCAATTTTTAATTATTTTTAGAATCAGTGTGAAAGCTATGCAATATGAAATAATCAATATAAAACGAATATAATTTGACAGATTTTGCAGATTTTTTATCCTAAACTATACATACAGGGCCTGTATACAGGGCCTGTATAGGCCTAAAATTACGTGGACACTCGCGATTGCCACCTTTTTAGATTAGGATGATGCAAGGCATCTTCAAATATCCGTGTATCGATTGAATATCAGTCGACATTTTTAGTATTGTGTTTATGGAGATAAAAATTGTTCTATATATAGGGTGAATAGATTCTATGTTTTGCATTGAGTCATTTCATAGAGCAATACACGGATATTAAATGATTTTATTCCAATTTAGCGCCCCTTATGTTTTTATCGTTAGGAGGAAACATGGTCAGGTTTTTCTCTAAGCTTTCAAACTTGCTCCAGTCAGCTGCCTAATTTGTAATTTGAAATAGTCCCTCAAGTGTAAATTCTGCACTATGTAGCTTTTTCTCCCCTTTTACTTCTCAGTTTACCAGGGTGTATTCTATCACCTATCCCTTCCAATGCCCCCATTCACGTCACCTTTTAACTCTTTCTCTCCACAAGATATTTTAACCCTTAACTCTTCTCTCTTTCTCAATTTCTCATCCTTCTCCTAACCTCTCCTCCCCACGCGACCCACTGACTCGTTCTCCCATTCCTCCTTGTCGCACTTCCTTCTAACCCCTCCCGCCCATTCTCCTCGTTCCCTCCGACCCCCCCGGACTTCGCCGGCAGCCGTCCCATTCCATCGCGCGCCGCTGTTCTCATTTGTTTCCCGTCTGTTTATTTATCGCCGTCCTTTCAAGTACTTTTTTGAATTTTTCTTAAACGCGTGTCGTATTGTTTGGAGCGTCCCTCGCCTTCCCTTTGTATGTATTCCGTTCTTCCTCCTCCACCCTCACTCCCATCCCCTTCCCTCAGTATCCCCACCTCGTTTTTCGTCTCAGTGTTGATAATTTTTTTTTCTCTCTCCATCTCTTCTTTCCTTCAGCCCTCACCCCTCCACAGAACCCTTTGCAAACCTCCGCGAAGCTACCCACACCTTTTCTGCCGAACCCTCATTCCCGCTCTTTTTGTCTCTCCCTACCTCTCTCTCGAAATGGGAGGGGGAGGAGTTAGGTGTTTCCCCTTCTCTCTCCCCCACTGCACCTCTCCGTCACGGATGTCTCCCATCCATTCCCCTCCCACCAAAACCCTATATCCCCGCTCTCTCCCGCTCCCCCGACAGCGGCGGAGGACTTATGGCCCACCAGTCTCCCGTCACACCATTTTGAAAAAAAGACGGGGGGTGGGGGTGTGGCCCGGGCTGGTGGGCGGGGGGAGAAAAAGACGGGAGGAGGGCCATGAATTATTTATTTGTCTTGCAAGGAGGCTATGACACAAACGAAAAAACGCAGCGCATTTGTAGGCGCGCCGCAAAGACGCTGGAATTGGACATTATATTATTTCCTTCCTTCCTTCCTTCCTCTCCACCTCCAAGAAAGTGTATTCGAGTGTGCCAACGTGCATCTCAAGTGGCCCGCGCTGGGATCTCTGGAATACAAGGGGGAGGGGGTTTAAAGTGGCTATTCCTCCATCCGCCCCTACCCCTGAACTCCCTCCCACCCCCCTCGAGGAGACACTTTCAAGCTTCTTCCCAGACCTGCCACTCTCCTTCGCATAATTATCAATGAGGGCAAATAAGTCGGACGCGCGCCATTCAAATTTCTTTTCGTCGCGTTCCTGCCATGTTTTTTTTCCCCCTTTCCTTCATTACTCGAATATGAGTCCCTGAATGGGAGACGTGAAAATGGAGATGCCGCTCTCCCTTTTTTTTATCTTCTGAATTTCACGCAAACGAGTAAGCGTCTTAAGGCCTAGAAGACGGTCTGATTCTCATTTTTTTTGCGATGGAAAAAGGGACGATTTTGCAATTAACTTAACAAGCTATAGGATCTATGATTAATTTTCCTTTTGGAGTTTTAATTTTTAAATCTTTCCTCGGAGGCGAATATTTCATTCACTGCTGTGCTACATTCTCTCGACCCTTTTTTTGTATACCAATTGCCTTTGAATAGTATTTCTAATTGTACGCCCTCATTATTTTGATTCAATTATAATGTACGTTAAGTATGCTAACGATGGTTGTAAAAAAATTGTTTACGCTTATTTTGGCGAGAGGTTCAAATATAATTGAAAAAAACAAATCCCTTCCAAATAGTCCGAGCAGTTGTTTTTATTGATCTAAAATTAATTGTACATTATAAAAATTTGATGTATATTACCAATGTTAAGGAAATTTTATGAGTAAAACTTTTCATTCACATTATGTCTTCATATCGAAAACGTCTTTTCACGTGGACTTTCTTCATTGTGCAAAATTAAGGCAAACATGAATGCTTATTACACTATTCTCAGCTCGTGTAATCCACATAAAGTAGTGGGAAAAACTTTAATGCTAAACGCACAACTATCTTCTTTTGCGCAATTTCCAATGGTAGCAAAGTTAACATACTGCACCACTCTTGTAGTAAGGCAAAACCTATCTGTGCAGTGCGAGTTCTATGACGACACATCATGTTAAATCTGGTTACGTATTAAGGCTTTGTGTCCTAGCTATC
Organism: Hetaerina americana; assembly: GCF_022747635.1. Classification (NCBI taxonomy): domain Eukaryota; kingdom Metazoa; phylum Arthropoda; class Insecta; order Odonata; family Calopterygidae; genus Hetaerina; species Hetaerina americana. Next base: position 44,042,674 of record NW_027286181.1, read on the forward strand.
TCAGGGCTACTCAAAGAGTTATATATCCTTGATATCAACATCCTTTGACAACTCATTTTAGGAGTTTAATAGCTTCTTTCTTCTTAATACGCATTATTTATACCATGTTATTACTTTTTGCCCTTATTTCTGACCTTCTATTATCTCTTTTCTTTTATACATTTTCGACCTGGTTCTTAGCCAAAGCATACTACCTCGATCAAAAAGTTCCCGGAATAACCACCGTGTGGCGCTCCCATCGTTCCGATTTGAGTTCTGTTTTTTTGTTAAATTGGTACATCTGTTGTTGATATTCCCGTTAAATCTTAGTGTCATAACTTGACATTTGCAAAAGTTACGTAGCCAAGTGTACATCTATCTCTGTGTGTGTTGGCGATTTTTTTACAATTGCAGAAATGGATTTAAATTTGCAACAACGAACTTGTATTAAATTTTGCGTAAAAAACGGATTTAGTGGCGCACGGACGTTGGAAATGTTGGAAAAGTGTTTCGGCAACGATTCTCTAAAAAAACGGTCGTTTACCAGTGGCACGAGCGGTTCAGAAGTGGTCGTGAGTCAATCGAAGATGATGAACGCAGTGGCAGACCATCGACATCGAAAGTCGGTGAAAAAATTGATAAAGTAAAAGAAATGTTGGTCAATAACCGCAAATTAACCATCAGAGAAATAGCGGAGGACTTGAACATTGCCTATGGATCCGCCCAAGACATTGTGGTTAATGATTTGGGTTTCCGTCGTGTAGCAGCAAAGTTGGTGCCGAAAGACCTCAATTTCATGCAAAAAAGAGACCGTGTTGACGTCGCAAAAGACATGATTTGCGAGGCTGAATCCGATCCCACATTCATCAAAAGGATCATTACTGGAGACGAGACGTGGGTTTATGAGTACGACACGCAATCCAGACATCAGGCAAGTGAATGGCGTTCACCAAATGAGCCGAGACCAAAAAAACCACGTCGTTTTCAGTCAAAAAAGAAGGCAATGCTGACGGTTTTCATGGATTACAACGGTGTAGTGCATCATGAATTTTTGCCAGAAGGCCAGACAGTAAACAAAGAGTATTATTTGGGCGTTATGAGACGTTTGCGTGAAGCAATTCGCCGAAAGAGACCAGAAATGTGGGCAGAAAACTCGTGGATTTTGCACCATGATAACGCACCGTCGCACAGTGCTATCATTATTCGTAATTTTTTGACGAAAAATGCAACAAATACCATCCAACAGCCACCGAATTCACCTGATTTGGCTCCCTGTGACTTCTTTCTGTTCAATCGAGTTAAAAAACCATTACGGGGAACGCGTTTTAGCAGCCGAGAGGAAGTAATGGAAAAATCGCAGGAAGCACTGATGGACATACCGAAAACCGAATATAAAAAATGTTTCGAGGATTGGATCAAGCGCTGGCATAAGTGTGTTGCAGTCGATGGGGATTACTTTGAAGGGGACAATATAGATTTAGATGAATAAACTTGTATTTTTAATTTTCTGAATAAATTCCGGGAAAATGTTTGATCAAGGTAGTATATATTAAATGCTCTTATTATAGTCTTCTCATTAGATCTTTCCTAACTATCTTTCTCCTTCATTATCATCATCTCTGGATCCATCCAAACGTTTACTTTATACGTGAGTTTCCCTCTTCTATTTGAAATCATTTTTATATGTATCCAAGGTTTCGATGATACTAATTTTAAAGGTGAACTCAGTGATAGGATTTGGCAAAGAGTTTGTCTGATTAGATAGCTGTTGTATTTTTTGCCTCCAGTTTGTTTAACAAATGATTAATGGCGTCATCTTAAAAGCCAAGGAGAAATGTGTTAATGAAATATTTCTAATATTTAATTATTTCCGTTGCATTATAATGGCCGACCGGAAATACCCATGGAAACTACAGGGCTGACTCATTTAATGAAACAGATGCGGAATCAGTATGATAGTATGTCTTAATGGCTATTATATTTGGAAACTTAAACTTTCCAACAATTCAAAAAGAATGCCACTTGAGTGTAATAGATATACGCTTTAAATATGTTAAAAAATCTTATAGTTCTAAGAATCGGTCAATCAAATTCCAAGTCTAAATATGGGGGAATGAAATGAACAGGAAATAATATGTTCCGGACGGATAACAGCCACACGAGATGAAATAGTAATAATAAAGCACAAACAGAATTAGAGAGTCATGAACGAATGAGGAGATAGAAGGTAGAAGGAAATCGAAAAATGGGAAGTCGAAATTTTGAAGAAGAATTCATGAAGAAATAAGCGTATGCCAATAAACTGCGGGAGATGCCGCAGCAGTAACTTTTGACGCAGTCGTATGCTAATATGTATTACAATACAGCAAAGCCATAGTGTAAAAATCTAACTGCCTAAAGCACTCAGCCGTACGTTGAGGGATCCGGGTTCAAATACCGTTCAAGGCGAATAATTTTGACTCTTTGAAATTGTTGCATTGTAATGCATATTAGCGGATGACTCCGTCAAAAGTTACTGCTGCGGCATCTCCCGTAGTTTCTTGGTATTTTTGAAAGGAAAAACAACCTAAGTGTCTAACGTTGGCTTCAAACACGTGGACTGTGGCGCGTCGCGCACGTCTACGAATACCTGTGACATTGTGTGTACGGTATTTCGTCACAACATCTTGTTCCTTAAAAGCCCCCAAAATGTCAGAGTGTAAGAGAGCGCCTCGATAGCTTAGCTGGCTACGGTACTCGGCCGGGCATCAAGTGATCCAGGCTCAAATCCCGGTCTAGGCGAACTATTTTTAATCTCTGAAATTGTGGCAATATGATAAATAAGCTTATTAATGGTATCGTATTGTACGGCGAATAAAACTTGGTAGTAGTTGAAGTTCATAATGCTATAAAGAAATTTCAGGCTTCTGGAAGAGTGGATGCGATTCACAAGAAGGTGGGTAGTGTCAAGTGTTCAACTCAAATGGTGGTTTCGTAAGGAAGAAACTCACTTTGTTCTAAGTAAGATCCACGGTGCACGACATTGCGACCACAACAGTAAACGCCCGACGGCTTAAAATGCTTAGGACAAACGTTTGAACTAAAGAGTGAAAAAAGGAATAGAGTCGAGTGAGAATAGTAAGGATGGGAAAGTTTAAATTTCTGATCGGGGAAAAGTCCTACCATCGGCCATGGCCACTGCTAGACGCATACGTACACCCGTCTCTCGACGCTCAACTCCCATTTCCATTTCTCTCCATTTCCCAACGCAATCCGCAAAACACTTCGTCCCCACCAATTCCTACCATTCACATTTCTCCCCCTTCTCTCAGAGAACCCATTTTCCCACCAAGGACTCCGTCCCCTTTCGCAATGCCAATTGCGGTTGAAGACTCTTCGCTAGGGGTCGTCGCGACACATTTTTCCGAGGCAATATGGCGTCGCGCGCAAGGTGAGAGTTGAATAGGACGTGATGTCAGGAGAACGAGCAAGCAGCAGGTGGAGGATGGAGTCGATGGTGAGGTGGGTAGGTGGGTGGGAGGTGAGGTGGAAGAGGTTGGGGGAAAGAGGGAAAAGTCCAAAATTGCGGAGGAGAAATGAGCAGGGTAAGGAGTTTTAGAGATGGAGGGAAGTGTCTCGGCGTCTCTGAAACACTTTTCACCACTGTATTTTCACGCCTATGTGAAAAGAGAAAGATGTGAGACGAGGTAAGAAAATAGGTACAATGTGGAGTGATGAGGGGCGTAATACCGCAGTTCAAGCAAATACTCTCCCCTTTTACAGGTTAAGACTCTAAGGAAGATACTGCCTTAGAGTCAAATGTAAGTATACGCACTTTCGTAAATTGACACTCCATACCATCAATCAAATTAGTTTCTATTGCTAGGACTAAATCTGTGCTCCCCTCCAAAATTGGACGCGTTTGTTGGAATTTGCGAAATGCCCACGACTTTCCATTTCCACGCTGGCAGCAGCTTTTTGGGTAGACCTAATTATAGCGTTTCGACATGACAAGAAAAGATCAAATTCTCCCTACCAATGGTAGAGGAAGGATATTTTTATGGATTAAGATGGTCTAATCTATTTAAAAAACAGTAATGAGAACTATTTTTGCTGTTAATAAACCATAAAAACTTTGTATTCGTGCAAATATTTAATGCCTAGCCGATATGTCCTCTGGTTCCTGATCTTTTTACCACATTGGTCGACAATGAGAATATTTACACGTACGAAACCGGAATTAACAGCCAATTTATGAAAGACTTAAATATATTAATGAAAACACTTTTGTAGCCATTATTTGGATGAATAATTTACCAATATTTTTATTTCAATGAAGTCATTTTAAAATTAAACTTAGGATTATTAACGCAGGATCGGCTCAGTTCGTGACCAAATGAAACCTTACGGCCCTTATATTTTAGCTTGTGTCCCTTCTCCATTTGAGTTCTCTATTCTAAGATTCTATCCTAAAACGGAAAATGAAATAAAACAGTTTCATTGTTATCTAGAGAACTGGGTACGGGTGAAATTATGACCACGCGGCGATGGCATAATACGGCTGGGGAACTGAGCGAATTAAACTATTCCCGTCGTATTTTTCTCCCCTCGTAAGGATACAAAAAAATGGGCGGAAATAAAGGGAAGCATCTGGGACTAGGAGGACATAAGAACGTGGCCCCTAGTTCTCCTTATAAAGGGAAGAAGTGAAAGTGCGCGTGAGCCTCACACCGCATGATCACCCAACGGGGGGTGGGGAGTGTAGTCTCTTTTGGGATGAGAGAAGCAGAGCGTGGAGGAGAAAGAAGGCCTGGGCCCAAGGAGTCCCAGACCCAAGGGCAAGGAAAATGAAGGAAGGGCGGAGAGAACACACGCGTCGTATTTTTCAAGGGACGAAGCCCTTTCGCAATTTCCTCCGGATTCCGGTCACGGATATCAGCGACAAAAGGATTTCGTCCCTTCTTAGCATAGCACGCAATCATATTCAGAAAAGGAGTTTGTTTTCCCGCGAAGGGGACACAGTGAGCGTGGTGATCGGAATTCCATGCAAAAACAAGTTTTGGAGGAGGGGTAGGTGCAGGTTGGTAGCATGGACAGTGAAACAGACAGGTCAAAGCTGAAATCATTTAGATCGAAAAAAATTAATTTGATACATTCTATGCAAATAATTTCGTTTGATTTAATTTACTAATATATTCCCAATACACTTGGAACCACACAATATCGACCAAATCGTACTTCATTCTACATTAACATGTAAAATATTTGACTTTTTCCCTGACGCAGTTCATGTTCAATTATTGTGCTGGCATAATATGGTGGCAATAGAGAATTTTATTCGATTTTTGCGTACCGAATCAATGCACTTTTAATGAAGGCATTACTGCTATTTTCCTATCATAAAACTACTAATGAAATTTGAAAAAGATATGAAATTAACAGATCCATATGGGTAAATATGATTTAGTGGTTAATTTCTGTTGACAATTATGTAACAAAATTGTGTGGTCACGTGCATAACGTTTATCAAAGTGAATATTACTCCATCAAAGCACTCATTTGCCCGTTTCACATTTTTTATTTCCTTTATGCATTTACGACCGTGACAAGGAAAGTTATCAAGTCCATAAAGAATAAATATGATTAAATGAACGAAAAATCGACGAGTGTAAATACACTACCAAGAATTTCAATCAAATATAATGAATAAAAATCTAATTGATTTGGTGTTACCCTCAGAATTAATTTTCATCATATCAAATTGGGAAGCATTAAGGTCACTCCTGCATCTCACCAAATTATTCCCCACTTTGTCAACTCTTTCGTCTATATGTTTCCTGTCAATATTATGTATGAAATATAAATCATTGACGGTGTTGATCCTAAAGAGGAAACTGTAAACGTTCGGAACCCGATTAATTTGCTTGAAACCAAGGGGTTATGATATGCTAGAAAACATATCAGTGGAATTAGAAATGTTGGTGTTCATTATTATATTTTCACTGCATCAATTAAAAATAAAATACAGGCGCTGACGCATTTTATTTACTGTCCTTTACTCTCTGGATTTGCCTGCGTTTTTGTTACGTATGTCAAACTTTAACGTGCGGTAGATGCCGCGACAGTAACTTTTAACCATTTCATCCGCTAATGCACATTACAATGCAAAGATTTCAAAGTGTTACAGTCATTCACCTTTAAAAATTCGGAGGGTAAAAGTACGCAATGAAAAAATTTTAATAGAAAATAGATTTTTTCTATTTCTCTCGTAAATGCATGCCTTAGCTCTTTACTAATGACTCTTTTACTTATGGTTTCTTTCTTTAAAATTCATGCGTGAAATATTTCTCGTTTTCCCTCAATTCTTTGTGCAGTAAAGAATTATTAAAATTGTTAAAATCTCATTTGAAAATGAACTGGTATTGACGCCAATTGATCCCCGGGTAACGGCGAACAACCAAGCGGCGCGAAATAAAGTAAGAAGGAACGAGTTTACGGGAATCGGGTCAACCCTGCTCGACCTTTTTCCAAACCAAAGGCACTTCATTGCAGTCACCTTCAGCTAGTTCAGATACCAAGTTTCCTGTCTCATCTCGCGTCACAAGTCGCTTGAAAATTACATTGAATTTCGATTTTTTTGCTACTTTTTACCCGGATACTCCGACGCGATATGAACAGGCGCCTCTGCTAATTGCATTTTCTTTTCCATCTCGCATCGGTGCCGAAACTTCGACGTTCTCCTGCATAAAAATAATTCCCTTTGAAGTGTTGCTTGAGGATTCATGGGGATGCTGAAAAACACGGTCTTCGTTGGAATTTCTCTAGAGAATTACCGTGGGGTATCTTTCAGCATCAGGCATCATGAATATCATACCAAAGCAGACCATGTTAGATGTAAAGAGAGAATTCATTTTTTAAGTGTCAAGTAATACTGGTGAGCATCTTAAAAACAAGGTAAATATGGTAAATATGGCATATTTATATCGATGCTATGAGAGATATAGATGTATATTTAATATCTGCAGGCATGAAATACTCTATCCAGCCAACCCCTAAATACCTGCAGTATTTATGAAATAAATGTCTCTAAAAATGACGATGCCACAATAATTTCCCGTGCTTAAGCCTTAATATTATCTTGACGGATATGCATGAACTTAACCGCTTATTGAGTTTTGTATGTTTCCATTCAGTATATTTTTTTGGTGCAGACCCAAATTTGGGCGCGAAATGACTTCTTACCTCTATTCTCAGCAAAAGTATAAGCATCGTACTATTAAATCGTCCAACTCATTTAAAAGAACTAATCAATTGAATTATTTTTTTTACCCACATAGTAGTTTTTTATTCGTATTGCCAGGATTGTGTTCATATTTATGGTGCCATTTACAAATAAAACAAAATGAAAATTATATTTACATTGATGCTGCCTAGTAAAAATTTTATTGCTCTATTAAGCGTAAAACTGAAATTATTTGAGGAAGTATAAGGCGAAGATAATTGTTACTGAAAATTTTCAATAAAAGAATATTGTTAAGTATGCTTCTTAAGGTTACTCTTTTAAACTCAAACAGAATAGGAAAGAGGCTATTACATAGGAGATGATTGTGGCACAAAGATTTCCTTAAATTCCATCTTTAGTTTTAATATATTTTTCCCCATGTTTACACTTTGCAATCCCCAAGTAACTATTGAATAGTCCGTAGAACACGTAAAAACTTAAAAAAAATATTATATATCGTAGGTAATTTAGTAAATTGAAATAAAATGCATTTACGTAGATAAAAGTGACTAACCTCATGAATTGAATCAATTATAAGGTCAGATAGACATATCAAAGAAGACATATCCTTTGATATACAGCTCAACCTTTAGCATAGCCTTAACGCTTACATCCAGGTACATTTTCAAAATATTTAATAAATACGTAGAACTGAATGGAAAGAAAAATTCTCAAGGATTCTTACAACCAAGTTTTAAATTAAATTATCCAAAAAAGCGAAAATACGAATCGAGGATTTTATGAAATTCAGTAAACACGTCTTGAGAGCTGTTGAATTTATTCCATATATTTTAAGTTATGTTTTCGGCGATATTTTAGAAAAGCAAAGCATATCAATCAATTTCGTGTAGGACGGAATGCGCTTTAACCAGCAGAAAGTCCACCAAATGCTTTGGATAAGCGAAGTAACGTCATTTGTTCCCAAAGATACACACTGCTCACGTTCCATGAATGTGTACAGTTGATTCTAATGATTCCTTGATGTTTACATTAAAAGCTCACCCCATTATGACCTTTCTCAGAAGAATAAATACTAGCATACAAGTTCCTGCTGTCGGTCTGCACAGGTACACTCAACGGGTGCACATGGGAGACGCGCTTGAGTTTTGACCCCGGCTACGTTTTAGGAGATAATTAAAACAGCAGTCGGAAACGAAGATAGAGGGTATAGGTGAGAATAAATACTGATACAATTCCAGCGATGAGCTTATATTGGGTACTACTGGATTACACTGGGTTAACACGGCATTTTCCGTAATGAAATTGGCTGCCGGCATGTCACCTGTTTTCCAATATAATAATGCTGTCGTTTAATCAACCCTTTAATTTTTACCAAGCTTTTAAAGTAATATTTCAAGCACAATCCATTACATAATTACAACTGATTATTTTTGGGGACTATAGTAGTTAGTTTTGATTAAACGTGTACACAGATACATTCTTCCTTATCATTAACTATTATTCTGAGAATAAATTCCCACAATGGAAATGGACTTTTCAGGAATATAGTAGACTTAGATTTTTAGTATTTCTAATAATAATTGACAATATTTCTTTTAAGAAAATCTTATTTATTATTATTATCAGTTGCGCCAAATGGAGCTTCTCCCCCCTCCCCCCCCCCGTCTTATTTAACCGAGAGGCCGTAGAGCTCATCATTTCTTGCCAAAATTGCGCTAAGGAAATAATAACAATTTTATGTAAATTAGAGGAAATTAACTTAAGGATTTCAATATACTGATATGTTGGAATAGAACTTAAAGGCATCAGTCCAAACAAATTGCTAGGCCCTGATCAAACCCCTGCTCGTGTTTACCAAACGATGGTCTCAGAAATAGCTCCTTTTCCGAATATAATATTTGATAAATATCTATATGATCGCGCAGCACCCAAAGCCTGGAAAATGGCCAATTTCACTCTCATCTTTGAAAAAGGCAACAGAGAAGATCCGAGTAATTACCGAGCAATCTCTCTCACATCCATCTCATGAAAACTTTTAGAGGACATAATTTTAAGTTCAATCATGAAATATCTTGATTCTCAGAATTTACTTCCAAAAAAACCAACACGGTTTCCGACAGAGTGGATCTTGCGAAACCCAGCTGGCACTTTTCGTTGATGATATTTTATCCTGGGGAACGTATTCGTTTAATTTTCGGAATAGCTAATAAAAAATTAGGATTCATAAAAAAAATACTTGGGAATCGTAATGAGATGGTAAAGAAGCTTCATTATTTCACGTCTGTTAGGCCCCACGTTAAGTATGCTGCAAGTGTATGGGATCTTCATAAAGTAGACTTAATTTTGGAACTAGATCAAGTGCAACGAAGAGCAGCTAGGCTCTTGAAAAGTTTTTCTGAAAATGTGGCAGTATCACGACAATATCGAAATAATATCAATGGGAGCCACTAGTCGACTGTAAGCTTAAATGTAGGTTAAATTAACTGTGTAAATTTTAGTCAGGTTACTTATCTGAGGATGCTCAGGACATATTACAAACCCCCACTTGATATGGTATATCAGATCACCCACGTAAAATCAGGGAGATTTATTGAAGAACTGATAGAGTTAAATTGTTTTTCTTCCTCGAACCATTAGAGATCATAATAAACTTGACAGCAATCGTGTAGGAGATAATTAGAAATTGTAGTGTATATATTTTTCGATATCTACATAACACCCTGCCACACGCCATTGTGGTGGCTTGCGGGGTTTTATGTAGATGTAAATGCAGATATCTTTCATTCTTGCAGTTCTGCCGCATGATTTGAATGTACGTATCCTGTTAGAAAATATTATTGCATATAAGTACTTTCTTTCGTGTGATTAAGGTTTTTCGGGTTTATGAACGAACTAATATTTTTGCAGAGGTAATATGATTTGGTTCTTCATGTGGTTTTATTCTAGTCTACGAGTGGTGACCTAACACCCCCCGCCACACTCCCTTGTATCAGCTTTCTGGTATTGTATAAATGTAGATATTATTACAAGAAGCAGCAGGATAACGGTTAGTTGTTTGGTTAGCTGCAATCTGTTTCTTTTTGGCTACATTTTAAAATAGAAAGTGTCTATATCACGATAACTACAATGTGACGATCATTGTCGCATTAAAATGGCTAAGAGCAGCAAAATATGTATAGCTGATGGAGATGTGAAAGCGTAGATATAAATGTGTAATAAAAATTGTATATGGACATAAGGGGGTCATTCGCCGGTGAAATAAAAAATGAACGTGGTATGCCATAATGCTGGATGACCATTTCGAAAAAAATATTTGCTGAATTTCGAGGCTTTGTACTTTCGGTTAGAAGGAATTAGGCTCGCTAATCTAGTCCCTAGTCCCGTTTATTCCTTTCGCCAGAGCGCGCGTGGATCCCCTTTACCCGTGGATCCCCTTACTCTACCGTCCTTGCGCGCCTTTCCTCCGCGGGACGGGGGCAGTCCTTTCCCTCGTCTTACTCCATCCCCCCGAAAACCCGACGCCTCCCCTCACACCCTCCGCCACAAGAGGGCGTTGACAAAAGACGAGTCTGCTGTCACCAAGAGGATCTGCTCCGGGTCGAATAGCGCCTCGAAGATGGATTGCTCCAAATTTGCCGGGAATGGGAGGGGCAGGAGGGCGAGTGAGCCGCGGGATGAGGAAGAAGATGTCGGAAGGAGGTTCCATTTTGAGGAAGCGGCGAGGAGGACAAGCAAGACGGTGCGCAGACATGAGGACTGAACCAGATGGAGAAATAAGGAGACCGGATGTGGAAGACGAGAAGTTTGAGGGCCTGGGAGGTGGAAAGTTGGGGATCGTGGCGAGGTTTTATAGGAATGGTAACTGCAAATTTCGGAATATACGTTGGGTAGAAGATAAAGCTGTGAGCAGAAAAAATTTAAATTACTTTTGGGACTGAATAAGAACATTCGTAAGAGCTAACCCCCAGCTGGTAAATAAAACTATAACATTATCCTCACTTTTTGCAAAATAATGTTTGCCCATGAATTTTATATAAAATGTGCCATATTTTCATACACGCATTACCTGCGTCTTATATGTTCTCATATCAAAAATGTCACTGCTACCTTGGAGTGACAAAAAATTAATATAGTTCATAAATAGTTGGTGAAAATCATAGCAAAATGTTAATTTTCAATATTATGCAAGATACTTAACACACCTTTTTTCCATTAGTCCGCGTATCAATGAGACTCAAGGCTATTTTGTAAATTTCTCAAGAAGTCTCTACTATACTTCAAGTAGTACCTCTACTATCCACTATTGAGTCAAAATATTGTTTATACTCGTGTATTATCGTGCACTGAGTTCATATTTGATTGATTGTAATCATAAGAAATATAATATTGGAACACCCAGTCATATTTCTTCTGTAAAGTGAACTGTTATACTCCGGTCCAAAATGGTACGTTGAATTGATTGATGCCTTTCCAAAAGATGCGGCTCACCATTTGTACCGACCTAAAATTCAGATCAGATTATTTATCCATCTGGATCTTCGCCATTAGTAAAGCTTATGTCACACATCGTATGGACAGAATACAATTGCAAAAACTAACTACTTCACGCTCCTCTTTTAAGTCAACAGTCAATCACAATTCATTATTGTTGACTCTTCTACCATTAATTTTAATAAGTCGTTAATGCTTAAGTCCCATTTCTTTATACTCTCATTTATTGTAAGTTTTCCATTGAGGAAACTCCTCTTCCCAGATATCTGATGAAAATTTTTCCCCTGGAATTTTTTTTAGCATCTTCAATGCTACCAGAACAGCTGTTCACTGCAGAATTCTCTACCCAATAACAAAAGCGAGATATCTCGATTAGAGCAATCAATTGATCTATCGAAATCGAATAATCTAGCTAAAATAATGGCGGAAGTAGGAGAAAGTAATTATTGGCCTTTTCTGTTCTGTAAACAGAATGGGGAAGGCGTCCCGAAAACTGCCTCGTTGATTCCATTCTTCTCTTCAAGGCGTTCCGATTCTGTGAAATAGCATCCCAAGGGGTTGAAAAAAATGAACCAAGAGGGGGAAGGAGATTGTCGCCTTCGGCAGCAGCGCTGTTGTGGGGGACGGATGGGGGCTGCGCGAGGAGAGACGCGAAGAAAAGCACGTGTCGAACTGAAAACCTTCCTAATAGCCCAGCAACCGTCTCGAGGCTGAAGGTGGAAAGGTTCGAGGCAGTCAGCGGGGCTATCCATCAAACCCCCTTCCAGCGCCCTCCCCCTCTCTTTCAAGCCATCCCTACACCCTATCACCCCCCCCCCCCCCACATCCAACCCATAGCCTGCCGTTCCTCTCCACTCCATTTAGGGTCTCCCTCCCTCCACCCCCACCCGTGCCCCTTATTCCTGTTTCCGGTAACCTAAGGACTACCCTCGGGGGCTACCCGAGGATTTTCAAAATTTCCGCTCACCATATCCCGAGAGCCCTCCTCGTCCACCTTTGCAGTCGTCACCGTAACGTATTCGGTCCAAATTGCTAGCATTTGTCTTCATAGGGGAGGAATCGAAGAATGATGGTTTCGCGTGGAAATGAATGATCTCCACCAGATTATGATCGCTGGTACGAGCTCCCGAGTTCTCCTAGGTCATCAGTTCCTTCCTTCTGCTATTCCAACGCTACGCGCTCTTTCCCGACCCCCCCCCCCTCGCTTACCACAAACCTACCCGGGCAAAAAGAATGGAGCGGGAAATCAAAGTATCAAGAAGTGCGGACAAGACTCCACTCCTTCATTGACATGCTTTCGGTAAAAGCGTCTCTTCTCCTAGGACCGTCGTGAAAAATGTGAACATTTTTCCCTTCATTTTGTACTTTTTTAAACTGCATTTAATGTACGTTTCACCGTATTCTCTACTGGTAGGAGGTTAATCAGTAGGTGGAATACTTCTTCCTGTCACTTCTCTCTGCGTCCCTTTTTTCTTTCAAGTTTCCGAACTCGTATATTCCAGCGTGACAAGCTTAGCGTCGAATAATAAAAGGCCTTCTTTCGGCGTTAGGCTGAAGAATGGGTTGTAAAAGCATTCGTTTGATGTTAACTATAGTTATCAATCTACTTCATTGTGGGGGACAATGAAGCCATCATTTTGGCTGGGTTAAATATTATAAGCTATCTTAAATAAATTCCGGAGCATACCAAGAATTAGTTGCAAGAAAAAATTGGATTCATTAAGCAAGTAAGTAAATTTTATTCATTAAGCAAACCAGAGAATCAATTCGACAGCCAGCATTTCTATGGTATTTCTACCCAATTGAAGAGAGAGATAGATGTGCTTCACTCAATTTCTTGTGTTAAGTGCTGTTAAGGTTTTATTCAAAAAACCTTATTAAAAATCCAGTGGTTACTTTTGAGTTTGTGTCTTCCTTTCACCGTGTATTATTTTTACTTGAGAAGTAACTTCTACGTGATTACATTTATGTTAAAAGCTATTGAGTGAAACGATGCATACATAGGTATGTTTTACAAATTGTTAATATAGCAAGATTGATTCCCTACTGAGAGATATGGAACAGAAAGTTTGTTAAACTACGAAAAAGAGACTTATGAATAGCTAATCTATCTAGCTCCATACATACATACGTATTATCTTTACTGCCTAGCATAGATGTACATACACATAACAATATCTCTTACATTAGCTCAACATTATTATCTGTCTCGTAAATTTCAATCCAAAACACACATATCTCCAAAAACTCTATGAGTAAGTACAAAATAATTGTATTGGTCCTATTAAATGCAAAGAGTTCGTAACACTAATTCCATACATTTCACGCAGCATTTACACTTTTTCTCACCTCCTTAGTGATGAGTGTCATGGTACGACATTGATGTGAATGATTTAGGCCTATATTTTAAGCTAGTGATTAGCGGAGTGGCATTTTACATTTTGAATATAAAGCTTTTAAGCTTTCGTTGAAACCTCGTGAAAGTTTCCGTTTGTTTTTCTTGATATTTTTCAAATAAAAAAATAGTGATTTTTTTTGCTGATAGGCACACTTTCCCTGTTTTTCATTTCTCATCTCACTCAAAATGCCATGACAGGTCGTCAGAAAGTTGGGGGATGCTACGTCTGCGAAAAGCGTCGTTTCACATGAATGATCTTAATCCAGCCGGCAACAGAACACTCGCCGGATGAGTGCCAATCACGTACGTTCACGAGCGGTCAGGTAGTAGGCGTACCCCCCTCCTCCCAATCTTCCTTTCGCCAAACCGCCGCCCGGCTCAACTTCTCCCTTTCTGGCCAGCCCTTGGACGTGAAAATCCCGCAGCGTGCCGTCCGGGAAGGCCGTGACGCGCGACGAAAGCTCACGCCACGGAGGAGTCGCGTTTGAGACTCAGGGGGCCACGTCATTGTTCGACTCGGCAGTCACCCAGGCGGCAAGTGTTAATGTACGGCACCGCTCTCCCCTGCTCCCAACGCCGCATCGATAGGTACGGTGATTCCTGGACCCGGCCTCGCCCCCTCCCCGCCAAGCCCACGCCGCCATCTCGAATCGTCCGCTCCAGGGTCGCTCCGTTCCTGGGGGATTTTGCGGAATGACGCGAGATCGTGGAAATCCCGATCCTCGGAAAGGTTTCCGCGGGGATCGTCCTCACGTGTTATTTTCCTCCGCATGAATATTTCTTTTTCTTTTAGCTGGCAGGTCGCATGCTCATCTCTGTCCGCTCGGACGTATAATTGAGTGTCGCCGAATCAGGTGACTTGTCAATCCCTCGATATGTTTCGATAATAGACGTGTAACCTCGATAAATTCGCGCAGGGCTAGCCTCAAAGAGACTTGAAAGTTCTTGTTAAGCCACATTTATAAATGAAAAGAATATCAGGACCCTCGTGTTATACCTTTGTAGAAAGAATCTGTGAGAGTGATAGTATCATTTATAATTAGTTTTTTTATGATTTTCGCTCGTTATCATCTTTAATTTTCTGGAGTAAATCCAACCATACCCTTTCTATGCTATTCAGTTTTTCTTGGCATTATTTGAAGTTTGGATATTATGGACGTCACTTTCAGGACTGATATTCTTAGCACGAAGTTTAAATTGCAAGCACTGTTTTTTAAGGAAATACGATCACGCGAATTTATTTGTCATATAAATCTCCATTGACAAAATTATTCCTTCAGGGAATCACTTTCTGCAATAGAATGAGAAACTAAATTCAAACTGGATATCCCCCTCCCCGGACTACAACCTTGACGTGGTGGAAGGGCTTGTGCGTTCCGATGACCCCTAGAGCTGTGCTGGCGGGAGTAATAAAAATTGCTCCTGGTAGGGTCACCCATGCCAGATAGGTCGAAGGTTAGGAGCCAGACGAAAGGTAGTCCACGCAGCGTCTGTTCCTCAGTGAGGCGGCTGCAATGGCGTCTGACCCCAGTGGGGTGGCCAGTAAGTGATGGTGTCCCGTTAAAAACACTATTGAGGAAGGCAACGGGAAACCACCTCAATTATCATTCCCAAGAAAAATATGATGGACTATACAGAGATTTTGAGTCCTGGCAACCACGGGGCTCGGCCCAATCGGCCGTGTGTCGTGCCCGGCAGCGGGGGAGGCAAGGCTTCCGCGGTCGTCATCCCAAGAACCCTTGCAAGGGAAAACCGGCAGCAGCAGGACAGAAGACGCAGGAGAAGAAAACCAAATTAGTTAGAATAGGAACATGGAATGTTAGGACAATGATGAGGACAGGGAAATTGGAGAATGTTAAACGAGAGATGGAAAGGGGAAATATAGATATTTTAGGTCTATGCGAGGTGAGATGGAAAGATAGCGGGGATTACTGGAGTGATAAGTATAGAATAATATACAGCGGCGGGGACGAGAGCCAACGAGGGGTTGCCATAGTATTAAATGAAGAGGTAGGAAGAAGCGTAGTCAACATAGAGCAGGTAACGGATAGAATACTACTAGTGGAGATAAAAGCAGAACCGACGAACTTAGTTATTATTCAGGTATACATGCCACCGAGCAACCATAAGGAAGAAGAGGTCGATAGGATATACGATCAGTTAGAGGACATGATCGCGTGTGTTCCTGCAGGGAAACATTTGATAGTGATGGGGGATTGGAATGCGACGGTAGGCGAAGGAAGAGATGGTGATGAGGTGGGCGACTACGGTTTAGGCACGAGGAATGACCGCGGGGAGAAAGCAGTTGAGTTCTGCAGGAGACAGGGGTTAGTCATCACCAACACTTGGTTTAGACACCACAAAAGACGCAGGTATACATGGAAAATGCCAGGTGACTCAGAAAGATATCAGCTAGATTACATCCTGGTTAGACACAGGTTTAGGAACAGTGTGATAAATTCCCACAGCTTCCCGGGAGCGGATGCGGACTCTGACCACAATTTAGTTGTTATGAAATGTAGAGTCCGTTTCAAAAAGATAAGGCAGGGGCGGCGAGTTAGAAAATGGAATGTAGAAGCATTAAATGGGTTGAAAAGGAAGGAATACAAACAGGCGGTAGAGGAAATAATGGAGGATGGTAAAGGGCTTATAACTATCGAAGAAAAATGGGAAATGATCAAAAAAGGGTTGTCTAAAGCCGCAAAAGACACTATTGGAACCGTTAACGCTAAAAGGACTAGGAAACCATGGATCACGGATGAGATGATTACAAAGATGGATGAGCGGCGAAAGTGGAAGAATATAAATACAGAATTAGGCAAAATGAAGTACAAAGAATTGAACAATAAATTGAGGCGGGCAACAAATAAGGCAAAAGACGCATGGTGGAAGACGCAGTGCGAGGATATGGAAAGTCTGCAGAGGAAGGGTGAAATCGGTGCGCTGTACAGCAAAGTTAAATCGTTATCGGGAAGTAAGAAAGGAAGAGCTATGCTAACAGTTAGAGATAAGGCGGGTAAGGTAATAGGTGACGCAGGAAAGATCCAAGAGAGATGGAAGGAGTATATAGAAGAACTGTATGGTAAAGAACTCAGACCAACAAAGTTAGACATTGAAAAAGAAAATGACGTAGAGGAAGACAGCTTAGGTCCAGGCGTACTAGATAATGAGATAGAAAGGGCATTAAGGGAGATGAAACTAAATAAGGCCGTGGGGGTAGATAACATTCCCGTGGAACTTTCAAAATGCTTAGGAAAATGTGGGAGGAAGAGGCTATATGGGCTGATCCGTAGCATTTATGAGGAGGGAATCTGGCCGGAAGACTTTGTGAGAGCAGTTTTAGTTCCGATTCCGAAAAAGGTAAAGGCCACGTCATGTGAGGACTATAGGACAATTAGTTTGATATCCCACGCAGCTAAAGTTGTTCTCAGGATCATAAACAAAAGGATAGAGAGTAGGGCAAATGATTACTTAGGGGATGATCAGTTTGGGTTTAGGAAGGAGAGAGGTACGCGTGATGCCATTGCAGTAATGAGATTATTAATCGAGAGGAATATAGAACACAAGCAGGAGGTATTTGCCTGTTTTGTAGATTTCGAAAAAGTGTTTGATAGAGTGAATTGGGAAAAACTAATGAGTATATTGCAGAAAATAGGAATAGATTGGAGGGAAAAGAGGCTAATCCGCAACCTGTACATGTCTCAGACTGCTCAGGTGCGGGTGGGAAACGGGGAGTCAGGATGGGCAGTGTTAGGAAGGGGTGTAAGGCAGGGTTGCCCATTATCACCGTTGCTGTTCAACCTGTATGCAGAGGAAATGATCAAAGAGGCATGGGAAGAACTCGAGGTAGGAATGAAAGTGGGCGGGGAATTCGTAAAATCAGTTAGGTTTGCTGATGACCAAGCTTTAGTTTGCCAGTCAGCCAAGGGGCTGCAAGCATTGCTGAGTGAATTGGAAATTCAGTGCGACAGGTATGGGATGAGAATCAATATTAAGAAAACAAAGGTTATGCGATTTTCTAGAAAGAAAAAGGGCAAGCTTAACATTAAAATAGGAGGGCAAAAACTAGAGCAGGTAGAGCAGTTTACGTATCTCGGTAGTGTTTTGGACCAACACGGTCAAAGTAGTAGGGACGTAAGGAGAAGAATTGCGCTAGGCAAAGAGGCTTTCACAAGGAGGAGGGAGTTGATGACGGGGACTTTGAGTAAGGATGTTAAGAAAAGACTCGTAAAAACTTTGATATGGAGCGTAGCTATGTACGGCGCGGAAACGTGGTAATTGAAGCAGGAGGATAGACGTAGACTGGAGGCTTTTGAAATGTGGGTGTGGAGAAGAATGGAGAAGGTGAAATGGACAGAGAAGAAAACAAATGAGGAAGTACTTGGTATGGTGGGCGAAGACAGGGGTTTGTTGGGAGCAATCCTATGGAGGCAGGAAAAGTGGATGAAGGGGGTATTGACCGGCAGTGGGATGTTGAAGACTGTGATAGAGGGTAGAATGTTGGGCAAAAGAGCAAAGGGAAGGAACAGGATAGGGATGTTGGACGGGATGAAGGAAGGAAGAAAATACTCAGAGATGAAGAGGGACCTGATATAGAGTAGGATGATGGATTTTGTGTTTTGTAGGAGTAATAAAATATTTGTTTGATAGTTGTGTCCATCCAAAAACCTACCTTAACCGGTAGATTACCTTTAAAAAAAAAATTAAAATCCTCAATTTTACTTCTGCAAAATTTTATTTAGTATTTTAAGAAGCAATTAGGAGCAGTTGCAAATGCTTCACTTTTTCTTCCTCTGAATTTCGATGGGTAGAATGACAGACTGTGAAAAGTAAATTCAACTATTTATTTTGACCACAAAGGAACTTAAAGTTGAGAACGTACATTTCTTATCTATCGAAAATAGGAAAAAATAAGTTTAGTTATATATAGCGCCAATTGATTACGAAATTTCCTTACAACTATACTATTTTGCTCGTTGAAGTAGTAGTAGTATATAGGGGAGGCGACCGACAGCTGAGATCATTTCCGCCATAGAGGATGGACAGGAAAGGATGAACGGTGGAGAGAAACCCGGCGTCGGCATTAGCCTACTCTTTACGAAAGGCGCCCAGGGGTCCGCAGCTTAACGTCCCATCCGACGGACGGCGTACTCACTCAAAGTGCCCTCCATAAAACACCTCAAGTAGGGATCGTGATGCCTCTGAAAAATATTCAAGACCGTCGGGATTTGAACCCGAGGCCCTGGACGGGAAGCCAGTACGGTAGCCACCGGACCAATCCCGATCCCCTTTGCTCGTTGAAAGCCAATTGTACTTCAAAAATATATTCTGATCTTATTTGAGAAAATTATTTTTTTATTGTAATTCTATGTAATTGTATTTTATTATTATTCTAATTTATTTGTAATTATATGAATATTTTTGCTGGAAAAACGGTAGATTTATCCTTTGTCTTATTGTCATCAACTATGACTTCAATTAATGATGCAACAATCTTATGCTATAGTGTACAATCAGAGTGAATTTCCCCGATTTTACAAGTTTATAAATTTTACCGTAAGAGTTATATTTGAATAATGTAAACTTCTGCAACTAAGAGAACTTGTATTAAATTATTATTATGCTGCATAATTACATTTTTAAAAGCATATAACCTATCTTTATGAATTTAAATGAAACACAATACACTACCATGTATATCATACTCTTTCATTCGCAAGCACGAAGGAAATGTAGTAAACGCATTGTGAATCGCTTTTTAAGGTCAGATGAAAAATGTTTGGAGCCGAATTTAACAATGAGAAATTTCCTGGAAAAGACGATGCAAAGGGTTTCTCTGGAAACGGTCCTAGAATCTGGAAGAAGGGGAGGTTGAGTAGGGTGCGGTGAGAGGTTGGCGGTATCGGGCGAATGGAGAAAAGAAAGCCTCAGCGGAGCTCAGATAGTACAGGGGCTCCGCAGTGGTTTGGAAGACCACGGTCGGGAGATAGGGGTGGTGGTGCGGAGGTTAGGCAGTGCTCCCCAGGGGTGCGGAAGGGGCATATCTCACGTTGGGAGAGGCATTGAGAACTACTGAAACAGAGCCGCAAAATGACCTATCCCATTCAATATCCCAAACTCCTTAAAGCATTGCCTAGCAACTATCTCTCCACCCCTCTCCTCCCTCGAAATTTATGCGTGTTTCGAGAGGGAAATGGATGATGGTTACGAATGCTTAGGTAATATCTTCCGTATACTCGGCGATTATGCATATGTTTAAATATTTAAACGACTTGCAACACTTACGCCTTCCTTCTAACTCTCCCAGTATTCTTGTGGCATTAGTAGTAGTAGTAGTTTTGAGGGGAGGCGACCGACAGCTAAGGTCATTTGCGCCATAGGGGATGGATAGGAAAGGATGAAGGGTGGAGAGAAACCCGGCGTCGGCATTAGCCTACTCTTTACGAAAGGCGCCAAGGGGTCCACAGTTTAACGTCCCATCCGACGGACGGCGTACTCACTCAAAGTGCCCTCCACAAAGCACCTCAAGTAGGGATCGAGATACCTCTGAAAAATATTCAACACCGCCGGGATTTGAACCCGCGCCCTCAGGGTGGGAAGCCAGTACGTTAGCCCCCGCACCATCTCGATCCCCTTGTGGCATTATAAACGGTATCCAGTCTTTAGTTGAAACTACTCTGTGGATGAACACTGATTAATCCGGCTAGATTTTCTAAACCTAACCTTAAGGGAAAACGTAACAATCTTCATTGCAATAAAACCTTCGTCAATTATGCATACTCTACGCCTCCCTTCATCCCATCCAACATGCCCGCTCGCTTCCTATCCCAAACCTTGCCTACCTAATATTCTGCTCCTTCACAATCATTCATAGACATACACAGACACACACGCACACATATGTATATACTTACAAAACATAATTGAAAAGTAGCGTACTCACGGCAAGCAAGTACGCTTCACTCTGTTGAGGAAGATGGCATGCAATGTATAAATGTTAAGAATCCTCTGTTTATTCATTGGTTTTGTTCAACACTAGTATTTAAAACATGATTGTACTTAGTTTACAATATTGTACTTATTAAAATTAAATTTTTATGTGATTTTGACGGTGTTAGAAGTTTTATTGCAAAAGTGAATGATGTGTTAAGGGTGCGTGGTTTTGAAAGGCATATAAAACTGAAGCGTGCGTGATTATGGACGGAGTGTAGCGATGGACGGTGCGTAGTATGTACTCGTATGGTGTAAACCTAGTCCATGGGTAATTGTTAAGTTGCATTTGGAAATTTTTAAGTGCCATTGTATATTAGAGCTTTTTATCTCCTATATGTTCTTCTTGTGTAGGCATATATTTCCATTCTAAGAGTGGCAGTTGACCAGACTTGACCGTTGCCACCAGGAAAATTGCCTAATTGCGATGATTAATTCTTAAATAAAATAAATATATTTAGCCACATCCGTACATATGTTCATAGATATAAGTATACATACTTATAACACATAAGGCATTGCTCCTTCCACCCACTATCATTCACACATGTTTTGGTTCTCCCATCCTGGGGATGAAGAGAGTACTTAGAGATCTGATAGAGTGTTTGCTGAAGGAGTTGAAGCGATGCCACAGGCAGGGAACAAAGCATGGTGGAACGCGCATGGATTCTGGTGCAGTTGATGCGTGTGAAAACGACAGCGGGAGTAAGAATGATTCCCTGCCCATCTCCCATTGTAACTCGATCTCCTCATTGTTTCAAGTCCGCCCCTTCCACCTCTTCGCCGATCGTGAGGAGACCCCTGGGAAAAGTGGCTTCTCGCTTAAGGATACGGAATGGGATTTAGAAACCGCCCCGGCCACCGCCGCCATTTGATTTATGGCGATCAAGGGGTATCGTCGTCGCGTTCCCCTCTTCATCGTCCGTTGCTCCCGTAGTTAGGATCTCCCGTAGGAAGATGTACCACGAATTTATGGGGAAGGGATAATATCATTGAAGCTTGCCATGCCCGTATTCGTAGGAAGTAAGGGTGGGGCTGTATACCGGCTTGTTTTACGTCCTGCGGTAAATAAGGTGAAGTAACTCGGGAAAGTGATTGTCAGATATGTATAATAGTGCGTCTGGGAGAGAAGTTTTTCGTCACCTTTGATCGTTATTACGTAACATCTCGACTTTATGAGCAAATTTACATATTTGAACCAGTTGGGTCGAGTTTGAGATGAATACAAACTTAACTCACGAAAAAGTTGATTATCATCAACTGATGCAATAACTCATTTTATGCACGAATATGAGTGCTGTCATGGTAAAACTGACAATCCGCAATAATGCCAGTAATTGGGTGATAAATAATAATAACTGTATCAGTAATAATAATGATTTAATGATTTAATCTTGATAATTTCCATTAATATGTCAACAAAATAGGAATAATAATGTAAATGATGCCACTTATGCTATTCCATAATTCTACTTAAACTCAATTGTAAAAATATTTTTTATCTAAAAATATTGCAGCATACATAAGCGGAACAAAATTAAATTAAATTTATCATCATCATATTATTGGCTTTGCTGTAGTGAATATTGAGAAAAAATGTTATTTCACATAATTTGGAAGAATCATTTTTAAATATTTCGAAGATGCGCGTTTTTTATATTTGTTATTGAAGCCCTTATACCCTCGGTATCTAAATAAGATAGAGTTAGCTTGTCATCACATTCTCTCGGACTCATTTATCCATAGGAAATGTATACTTGAGGTGGAGTTTAAAACCGCTACGTCATTGGTAAGCATGCTTCTTGGTGGTTATTATGGGCAAATTGAATGTTTTTAAAAACATGTCCAGACAAATTTGCTCTAAATTTGACTGCACAATTGCCGTGATAATTCTAACATCATAAAAAAACTTGAATTCTGCAGCTGAATGGAGAAAATAAGTTGTTTAGGCTGGTAATGATGCAGAAATCATTGTTGCTTTCTTTGTCAATCAATACCTATTTTCTTTTGGACTTTTGGGATAATATCTTCCGGTGAAGGATTCAGCGTGAAGACCAAAGAAACATTAGTCCTGCTCTCACTCTATATTTTATTGGATGAACTATTTAGCCTGAAATGAGAATCAAGTTATATCACCTTCCTAGCAAATTACTTGAGCTACTCGAATACATGTTTTATCCATCTTCTCATCAGTCGTAGTTCCATTTTTTAAAGGGCCTCGATATTTGGCCAGTTGGAATAAGAATGCGTGGACGAACTGTCGATCAATAGTAAATGTTAAATGGGGGAAGAAGAGGAGGGGGAAGAAGGAAGTATGAGGATTAAAGCGGAGAAATGGTAACTTACTAGTTGCGATTACTCGCTTGAGAATCCCTAGATGATGGGCGCCTCAACGGGCAGATGGATGTGGGGACACTTTCACTATGTCTGAACGGCGTGACAAAAAAGTACCTGCCTTGTTGTGTACCCACTTTGTGGAAAACCTACCCTTACCTACCATTACACTGCATCGATACCCCGGTGGCCACACGTTATCTCCTGCCACTTGGACACGGTGAAAGTGCAGACAACATCCAACTGTCCTGGTCCTGCAGGCGCCAATTGTCGAGGGATTCTCTAGCAAGCGATCGAGTCTGTGCGTTGGAATTTCGCTTTTTAATTATCATACCATATGTACCATGCCTCATCTCCACCAACTTCTATTTTCTATGGTATTGATAACATGTCGTTGTGATCACATTTAATACATTTTTTAAATCACTTTTTGATTATAGTAAACTTGGCATGGCACGTATAGGATTTCTTCAAAAAAATAAATAGCTACCATCTTAACTTTGACGCATAGGATCAAATGTGTGATTTAAAATAGCTAACAATATATATTTGCCATTGTACCAATTGATTTATTCACTAACTGAATTGTAAATATATGGTTACTGCAGGTGATCAATCATTTTCAGTTTATTAAACTGCTTGACCTAAGCGGACAGTTTTCGGCTATTTTCCTGAGAGTTTGACAATTTTTCTTTTAAACTCTCTGCTAATAAAACTTTTCGAAAAACCTATTTGAAATCCACATGGTCAAATTTTCTCTTCCATTTAATAATAGATACATACAAAAACAATAATTACATATATTTAAAAAAACTTCAGAAGAAGAGACTACAGGAAAAAAATTGGCTCCTACAATCTTCACCTCTTTAACGTCAAATGCAGGAAGTCCTAGATAAATTCTAATTTTTCACATCAAAATAGACATCTCGTTGATTAATGCAGTTTTTATATGGGCTTATTAATGTTTCAAATATTTTCAATAAATCATTTAAAGTAGTAAATTGCCTTGATCTGTGCAAATAATTTTACATAATAATATATGAAAGCGCGTTATAAAACAATTTCTTTTGCATATTTTATTGTACTATGCGGTGTGACAAAAATGACCTAAAGACAAGTAGTCGACGATTATCACTGATTATGGTCATAAGAGGAAACTGTTTCTGAGGTAAAATATACCACGATGAAATCCTTTGGTGTATCAACCTTACTGATGCATTTAAGGATGCACTGTCTATTTATTCTCCTCCGGGAAGAACTTTCGTATTTTAGTAAAAGAAGAGTTACAAATAAGGAAAATGAAATTCTGCGTCCCTGCTTATTGAGATATATTTTATATGCCAAATTGCTACCATTTGTTCGGGTACTCAATAAATATATTGATGATGGGGAAATATTTCAGTTATTTGATAAATTTTTGTTTCCATACTCTTGCGGTAGCACGGTATTTTTATTGAGGGCCCTACCTTTAACTAAACATGCAAATATCTCTCAAGCTACCTACCGCTCTTGTATTTCTTCCTCCTCAATTCTCCAGGCCCTTCAATTTCTATTTTGTTTACCCAATTTTTTCAACTCCTTGTCTGAATTTTCCGAACACGATGTGACATTGCGTGCTACATCCCTTCCCATTCCTCGGACACCTGATGTTACCAAACGCCATTCAACATCCACGATATTCTCGGAAAGTAGATTGGGAAATAGTGGAAAGAGTTGGAGAAATGATGAAACGGGAGAATAAAGCGAAAGAAATGGGAGAAAGTTTGATAAATATGAAGGAAAACAAGATGAAGAAGAAATGCGGACGTTTATCGAGGAAAACCTAAAGGATAGCAATCAATTTTGCTCGGTGAGATCAAAGGAGTTCAGTAGTCGAGCGTGCGAACCGTTGACATGGAACCCAGAAATGAGATGAACGGAGAGTTATATAAATAGAATGTCGGAGTTATCACATAACATGAAATTGAAATTATCTTTCAAAAAAATCTTTATCATAAAAGTTTTGCTGTCTTAATATCGATCATTGGCTGAAGAAAATAATTACTCGTAATGTATTTTAAAGATAATCTCATTCTTCCCTCCTGAAAGTGAAATAAATATTTTTCTGATATCTCGCATGTTTCGTCGAACTATGTCGGTGATATTTTAGGAAAATTAAACCCTCCATCTTTAGGAGAAAACTGAAAAGAGTGGATGAATAGCCTTCATAATCAAAAAGTAAAAAAGTATTATTTTTACTCATTGTAAACCTATCTACAATCATTACATAATAATGGAAAATCATTCAACAAGTAGCTTCGCGTGTGGAACTCTATAAATATTGCTAATGAGTATACTTTCTTATCTCTTGTTATCATATTAGAACAAAGTATATTGTTAATAATCTTAGACTCATTATATAATCAGGATTTAAAGTATCTGTAAACTTTTAAATGTTACTCATAGTGTTTAGAAATTATAACATGTTAAAGTTCAACATTTTTCATTGCCGTGAATCTAAAAATTGGTCAATTTGATTATCTTACCATTTTCTTTTAGCTGGCCCAAAGTGTCACATTCTGACCCAAGATTCGCCTACGTTTGTATTTCAATGAATACTACGGGATTATTCACATAAAAACGTGAAATAAATATTGTATCGATGCAGAATAATATGGGGGATCAATTTTAACAGAGTTATCTATACAAGATTTAATAATTCTATTCTATTTTTTTAATGATACATTTAATTCGGCGATGCATGTTTTTCTTTATATTCTGGGTCCCTATAAAAACATTTGGTAAATGTTTGTCTCAGCTTCGCATTTTACAAGTGTTTAAAGATCTTAGAGTGTATTCATTTCTCGATGATTGATAAATAAATATTTGAAAAATAAGGTAACGATAAAATAAACACTTAAAATAAATGTATTTAGACATTTAGATATGAAGATAGACATTTTAAAAAGGTAGAATTTAAAAACAAATCATGCCATTTTTGCATTTGATGATGATGATTACAATAGGAGTAAATTTTTATATCCTAATCGTTAAATATTGACGTTGGGGTAGTTTTTATTTAAGGTTGATTCCTTATATCCTTTTGTTGGATTATCTTCTCTCTTAGAACAATTTTATGCGGAAAAATTTGCATCATAGTAGTGCAGAAGTACATCTTGTGAAAAATCATGAACAATTTGCAAATTTGACTAATATTACATCGCTTTACGAAAAGGCGTATAAGAAAGATTAAAAATAAAGAAGTCGCTTTTATTCACGGATAAAAATCTAAAGTTTTGTAGTTGAACGAGCAAGCCGTAGTTTAAAGATCTTACGATGCTGTACAGAAAATACAGCTTCGCTGTGAGAACGGTTGGGAAGGATATGAGAGGAGGAAGGCAGAAGGCTGCCTAGGTCAAAGGTTAAGAAAGAATAGTGGGAGAGGGAAAAGGAAGCAAAAGTGAGGAAGACAAGGGGATTGGGTGGTCGGAAGAGTGTATTGGACAGGGGAAGGAACTTCCACATCTCCTCTTTAATTTAAGAGGCGTAGCGAAAGAGAATTGGAGTGTATCAAGGAGGAAAGAGAAAGGAGGTGAGATAGGAGATACGAATTTTGGGCCTAAGAAGAATTTGTGGTAATTCGGGGGAAATATTTTTAGCTCCAATCCAAATTATAACAAGGTAACTACATTTCAGCCGTAAATGAAAGTACATCCTTTTAAAATACCATCCGACTTTTTTCTTTTTATACACTCTTTTAGCATTTTATGCAAGGCCAACAGGTTGATTAGGATGGCAACAAGCATAAATTCTTTACCAGAGACCGTATGCACTAGTTCCAACTTGGAAATAAATATTGTGCATACCCTGATGATGTTCTGCTGAGGAACATGGTGGCAAGGCTGTCTTACTATATTGCAATGCAAGGGTCAAAGGCGGCAGAAGCTTCCATCAAGAAAAACTAAATTGAGCATTCGTTATTGCTACCCGTAGAAAATAGATACAATATACATTAAAAATTGAATCTGAAAATGGTGTAATACTAAAAAAATATTATCACAGGAATCAGATAGCGTTAACAATATTCTTCCTCAACATGAAATGTTATGTAGATAATATATTGGTAATTTCTTGGCATGGACTCAGCTCAAAATCACTTATGCTGAAACTTTCTTATTAATCATTAAATCATATTTCCGATTCGGAAGTGGAATGTTGAAGACTGTAATAGAGGGGAGAATGTTTGGCAAACGAGGAAAGGGCAGGAACAAGGTAAGCATATTGGACGGGATGAAGAATGGAAGGAAGTACTCGGAGATGAAGAGGGACCAGATGTAGAGTAGGATGCGGGGTTTTGTGTTTTTTAGGAGTAATAAAATATTTATTTGGTGGTTTTGTCCATCCAAAAACCTACCTTAACCGGTAGATTACCTTAAAAAAAATTTCCGAATTTGAATATTTTTTTATAGGCTTTCAGTTTCCTTGGTTACATTCGTGAGACTGCAATTAGGATTTACCAAATTTTATCCATTGCTATGGATATGACAGCCAACTTTCAGATGATGTACCGTACAGTTTTTCGTATACATGTGCTCAGTAATAGACAAAATATGCTGAAAGTTAACACAGGATACTTAAAAAATAACGTTAAAGTTTTAAAGATAACATGCTTGAATTTCATTTGGTATAAGAACATATCAGTAGATAATTTATGCACAGTTTTACCTTATTATAATGCAATTGTTGAAATAAGGTTTGCGATAGTGAATCTAGTAATAATTTTGCCATTATCATTGGATGAGGAGGAACTCTTAGCCTGAGAATTGTTATTCGATAAGTTACGAGGTACTGTATAACAATACACTGGTGTATATCATTTGTAATTCAACAAACGATTTACCAGAATCATTACAAAGAGATAATGCTAAAATTTAATTCGTGTAAGAGCTAAATGAAATAAATATATTTAAATAAAGAAAACTCTCTAAATAAAAAATCTTACTGACCAAATCATATTTTTTTCCATCACATTTACATCTTTAGCTCATTGGTATCAAATTGCTAATCTTCTAGTAAAAAGAATGGGCATGGATTAAAGTTGGTATTCTTAAATCAAATGTGTACATTTCTTTTAACAATTTAAAAAAAAACATTAATTGGAAGTGAAAAACGTAGATTAATATAAATCAAAACATTGGAATGGGGTCATCATAGTCAATGTTTTCACGAAGCTAATGCAGCCTAAGGTTAGTTTTTATTCAAGAGTAAGAAAAGAGAGATTTCTTTGAAATACTAATATTTTATTTTTACTCCATTGTTTGAGCGAGTTTTTATATTTAAATTTAAATGTTCAAATTTATTTATTTCATAAAGTCCTAGATTTCATCTAGTTAAATATTCAACATGAAACGCTCGCAAAGTGTCTTAATTTTTCCTCTATCGTATTGGTGCATGGAATTAGGTGAAAAAGCAAAAAAAGAGGGCCAGGTCTTAGAGACCGCTGAGAAACGAAGCTGAATCGCGCATGGCGGCTTTCTTCCAGTCTCCCTTCGCCATCTTACTTTCCCTCCACTATAGCCTCCTCCCAACAAATCTTTCTCTCTCTTCTACACGATCCCTCTCTGCCTTTCCCTCCCATTGCCACTCGTGTCCCAGTCGGGACTCCTTTCCGAATGGTGATTGATGGAGGTCGGATGGGAGATGTGGAGGGCGGGCGGGCTGAGGGCGCACCCCGAACGAAGTGCCGGAGGGAGGAGCGGGACGGAGGGGTTGGGTGGGCAAGCAATCAGGGAGGGTGCGTGAAGGGCGAGGGTAGGAAAAAGAACAGGGAGGAAGGCAAGTGGCAGAGCACTGAGTTCCAAACCCGTCCCGTCCTTGTCCTTTGCCCTCCGAAACACTCGCCAATTTCTCCCCTCTCTTTCTCTACCTTCCTCTCTCTCAATGACCGTGTTAACCCTGATATTTCACTCCGAGTGAAGGCACTTTCACCGTCCAGCAATTTCATTCCTATGCGCCTCACCCTCCCCATCTTAATGAGTAGTAGTTACACTAAGTCTTCCGTATGTGTGTGTGAGTGGTAGGGGGAGAATTTTCAATGCGGATGGTTATGGTGTGTGTTAGAAACCCATCCTCTTCAGTGCTCAGTGTGACAAATGGCAGCTGTTTCCTGAGATCCCTGCAGCAATTCAAGTAAATTTTATAAAAAAACAAAGTTAGGGTAATGTTTTTGGGAGTAATCATAGATATTTATCATTTTACAGAATTAAATTTATTTTAAGGGAATTACATACAATAACTGACATAGTAACACTTAGATCCAGTGGGAGACTTAATACTTACACAAGCTACTGTTCTGCGAGCGGCCACTTGAATTTTTGAAGAAAATTTAAACTAACAATAATAGTTAAAAGATGATACCGATAGCTGAGGTCATTTGCGTTTAAGAGGATAGGTGGGATATTTTGGTAGAGGTTTGATGTTCAGGGAATGGAGGATGGGTGAGGTGAAACCCAGCTATCACATGTCTACTCTCAGCGAAAGATGTAAGAGACTCACAACTTATATATTTTTCACCGATGCTCCCAAACTTCTCCTCTAGTAGGTTATTTTATATTACTATATCTTTTTCTCTTATCTTTTACTATTGTTATTACTTGATGTGAATTTTATCTTTTTTTATTCATCACATCATTTTTCTAGTCCTTACACAATTTGGCCCCAATTCTTTTCGGAATGGGAGTCATAAGTCGGCTAATGTTCTTCATGGCAAAATCACCATCTAATTGCATCGAACAAACACTAAGTCAAACTGTCATTTTTTAAAGTTATTATATCCGTCTTTCTGCTGGGATATTTTTATTTCGACTCAATTATTCGGTTTTTTTACGTACGTTTTATTATTTCTCGCTAATTACTACGTATGTAACTGGGCCCAATCGATTCTCGTTTCATCACATTCCTTTTATATTTCATAAATACCAGGCCTAATCTCTTTACTATAAAATTATTTCTTCTTTTCAACTTCACTATTTTTACCCCTTGGCTGTACTGTATTTTAACATTTTGGCTGTACTCCAAGAAGTAATCACAATCAGATTGCGAATGGTAATCATGATGCATCCATTACAATATGATCCCTATCTTTGGATATTATGTCTTACTATCGATTCCGTTTATTTGGAATATCTGTTTTTATTCAATTCCCTTGATGCCACTAAAAATGTGTGAGATAGGTCAGTACTCCCCATTCATAAACATTAACATTGTTCAAAGAAATATCGCCTAGTCAACATTTATCATGCAGCAATTTTAATAAAATGTTTCACAGCAAAAGAAATGTATTTTTTTAGGTAATATTTAAATGATATTTCAATTTTGACAATGACAAGGAAATAATATTAGGAAGAAGGGTTGCAAGAATAGCGCAGGCAATAAAATATTAAAACATATATGACGTACATTTTACGTAATAACCGCAATAGTTATTTCCAATCATCTCTTAAACTATATTACATAAGTCACCAATTTTATCTCACTTTTATTCTCATTCCCAAAGAACATTTTGCGAAGAAAAATACACACCGCACCATAAACTCACCACAGGCATCATTTCAATTATTAATTCAAATTCAATTATAATCCATTGTCATAAATTTTGATGGAAATATACTGGAATTTACACTGTCTTAAAAAAACAACTTAGCCTAACGAAAAGTATTCACTTTGCCTTTATCTATTTGTCCGACTCAAATTTTCAACTAATGTACTGGCTTCCCACCCATAGGGCCTGAATTTTAATCCCGCCGGCGTCGGGTATTTTTAGTGGTATCTCAATCCCTATTTGATGTGGTTTGTGGAGAGCACTTAGATTGAGTAAGCCGTCCGTTGGAATGGGAACTGCAGCTCTCTTGGCGCCTTTCGCTAAGAGTAGGTTAATGCCGACGCCGAGTTTCTCTCCACCCTTCCCAGTTTCCTATCCATCCCTAATGGTGCAAATGACCTAAGTTGACGGTCACCTCTCCTAAAAATATTTAAATGTTTAACTTATATTTTCAATTGCTTGAAAAGGTCCGAAGCTTGGTTCTCATTCCAGTATCTCTCATACTGGTTCTGTAATGCCCTCAGTAATTTCTATAGACTGAAGGAATGATCAAACCATGAAAAATCGCCAATCAAGCTGGCTTAGTTTCTTACAATTAGTTTTACTCTACAATTCTTCCATTATTCTGCCCCCGATAATTTGGCAGATATTTTGAATGCCTATTGACATTGAAAAACACTGTATTACTTCCTTTACTCTCATCGCTTTGCCTACTTTTCTTTTGGACCCCTGAGCTATCAATTTGATTTAATCCTTCAGCCAACAAAAATGAGTTGGAAGTGAACATTGTTTGACATCGCACAGTGACGATAGTGTAGGTATTCACATGTTCTCACTATCATGCTCTTTACTCCCCCATTGATGGTCACTAGCTGACTGAAATAACGGCTTAGAATCAATCCTTCCAACTCTTTTTTATTGGCCATAGGCATTAACCTAACTAGCAATCACAGCCAATCTTCACTTGTCTTCTTTTAACTATAGTCTGAGGCAGGTGAGGTCTTTGAATTGGGCGCCTAATCATCCATCCTACCCCAATATTCTGCTATACATACATTTATTGAGTTCAAAATACTCCTTCAATGGTATTGAAACCCAAGAAGAATTTAATGTGGCTCTGGTTTTGTGGTTGAATATATTAAATGTTGGAATAGGGTGGGAATATTAGAGCAGACGGAACATTTTATATTACATACGGAAGTGCTTTGGGCCAAGATAATCAATTTATTAGGGGCATCAAGAGATGAATTGTGCTGTGCAAAGAAGTTTTCACAAGAAGTACGGAATTAATGATAGGGGCGTTGAGTAAGGATGTAAGGAAAAAGACCGTTAAAACTTTGATACGGAGATTAGTTATCTACGGCGCGGAAACATGGTCGTTGATAGGCGTAGATTGAAGGCCTTTGAAATGTGGGAGTACAAAAAGATGGAGAAGGTGAAATGGACGGAAAGAAAACAAATGAGGAAGAGCTAGGAATGGTGCAGGAGGAGAGGTGATTGATGGGATAAATTATAAGGAGACAGAAAATGGATACAGAGATATTGAATGGCAATGTTAAAGACTGAAATAGAGAGGAGAGTGTCAGAAAAACAATGAGGGGCTAGAAATAGAGCAGAGATATTGGACGAAAATAATGAAGAGGGAAAGTATACGGAATTGAGTGGGGCCTTACTATGCATAGTAGGATATTGGATTTTGTTTTGTTAGAAGTGGCTAGGAAGATGTCGTTGTACCGTTTAGTAGCTTTTGTTCATTAAAAAACACCTTAAATGGTAATTTTAGGCATTCTTTTTCAACTTGTATAAATTTTTCCTATCTCAATTATTAGTTTTTTCTCGTATATCCAGTAATTGGAAAGATTTCTGTCTCATTTCCTAGCAGTTCTTTTACCTTCCGGAACGGCTTGTTTAGTTCAACCCGTCTCACTGAAATTCTCTCAAAATCTCATTGCTGTTTACGCTACATTTATTTGCCCATGTTAGTTTCCTCTCTACTTATTATTAACATACATCTAGTTGCTCCTTGAATCTTTTTTGTCCTCTTTTTCTCGTTTTTACTCTCATCTATCTTCTTAATTGTCTCCGCTAAAATCCATCTTTTCCTCCCCAATCTCATTTTATTCGTTTCGTTTGCCACTTTTGTTATTTTTTTGGGTAATCCCCACTTTTTTTTCAATTTTATCCATCTCTTTTTCCTCTCAAAATTTTGTCCGCTGTTATACTACGCTGTTACATTAATCTGCAGACGTAGTCCGAAAAATCTGGCCTTTTTAACGTTGTTCCTAAATCTATGTCTAGATCTTTAATTTAATCAGGCTTACAACTCACTTTATCTCTCTACCAATTTCATGTGCTTACGTCCGTTGTCAAATATATGAAACTAACGTCAATTCCAGCATTAAAAAATAAAATATATTTCTAGATGCTCCAGAACATTTGAAATTTATCTAAGCGTTGAACTTTAAGTTGCATTCGTTGCGTACATGTGAATTGCGTTAGAGCAGGCTCTATATACGTATTCAGTTTCTCTCCGAGTGTTCTGTTAGATTTTCTTTCCCCGTCTCCTCAAGCACTGTTACCACGGCAGAGAAGCTCAAATAGGAATTGTCGGGAGGTGCATTAGACACAACATGACCGGAGCAACGAGGAACACAAATGGCCACGGGAGAGCCGCTATGTGAAAGGGCTGGTTCTACATTTGCGGCGGAGAAGAGAGAGCGGGAGTTGGGGCAGAGTAAAGAAATGGTGAGAGAGGCGAAGGTCGGGGAGGACATGTCTCACACGCACGCACGCCCCACACGGACAACACTTTCGCCTCCAGCGGGGTCCGTCGCCTCGAGACATCCCTCTCCCTCCGTCCGCGACGGTGTTGATGGATGGACGTCCGGAAGCGGGTGGCTGCTTGAGGAGGGTTGTGTGCTGTAAGGGGTGGTCCTCTCTCCCCGGGAGAAGGGAAGTCGGCGACGAATGACGGGGAGGGGGAGGGGCCTCCTCTACCCCCCCATCCCAACTTGCAAGATGATGATAGATGGGGTGGGCGAAAATTTGAAGGCCTCCATTCCACCTGTGAAAACGGGGCAAATTATCGCGCCGACCCTACCCCACAGCTCCTCACTCGCTCCTCGCAACCAACCAAACAGCCATCCACCCTCACTCTCCATCCCTCACCAGTCCTCACCCCCTCCCCATGCTACACAAAATGTATACAAACCCGCAATTTCGCCTAACATCCGGCAGGTCCCGCCTGTCGACGCGTCAATCCCGCTTATGAATTCAGAAATCCGTCGGCGGCAGTCGGTCAGTCCTCGGGCGTTCAATGATTGTGCTCTCATGGTTCCTCCTTCCCCCCTTCTCCTCCCTCTCCCCCCCTACTCCCTCTCCCCGTCTCCTCCCGGAACCAACTCAATCACACGGCTCCTTCAACTCTCGGAAAATGTGCGAATGAACTTATGTCGTG
This sequence comes from Hetaerina americana, assembly GCF_022747635.1. Lineage (NCBI taxonomy): Eukaryota > Metazoa > Arthropoda > Insecta > Odonata > Calopterygidae > Hetaerina > Hetaerina americana. The sequence continues at coordinate 44,077,124 of NW_027286181.1, forward strand.
CCTTTCGTCGCTTCCGTCATTGCCCAATAATTGTGTGAAATTTTGCGCGGCCATTTTCGTCACGAAAATGTTGGCTCTTGCATATTCATCTACCCTCTGAGAGAGGAATGATGAGGTCAAATGTGGTCTGAATGGATGAATAATTGAGGCTTTTATGGAATTAGCATAAGTATCTAAAACGGAAGATTAATGAAGTGCAGGTCGATGAAGCGAGCGAGTGCGTCATAAATTAATCGCCGGCGTCAACTTCTTTTAATTCTTCTCAAAAGCAGGGATGAAAAATATTTTCATGCCAACAATATACAAGTAATTGAGGATAATCACGTGGTTTATAGTTTTCGTAAATATGAGTAAAATATGTTCGACATTCTTGCGAAAGAAGTTAGCTGTCTGATAAACGATAGATTATTGAAATATCGCTAAACTCTTATCTTTGATATCATTATATTCTTCTTTAATATGACCAAATCACTAACAGTGGTTAGCAATTTTTTATTCAAGATTAAATGAAGGAATCATCTACGCATATTATACCCGGTGAAAACATTGTTAGTAAGCGTAGGATTCATATCGATCAATTACAATGCTATAGCACATGGCTAAAAATATGTCCTTTGAACTAAATGATTTTTTTTATGTATCGAGGTAATAAAATATGCTCTCCTAATTGGACGTTACCCCTGAGGATTCCTCGTAAAAATAAATATCTAATATAATGCACAGTGAGTTCATCTGTACTTGAGGAAAATTTGATGAAACAGATCAGCTTAACCAAGTAATAAACTACTAGAGTAATTATGATAAAAGAAGATTATGACTATGGAAATAGTTATTTTTCTGGGGCAAAGGAGCCGAAATAAATACATTTTAATCATAATGTATCCGTTAGAAAACAAAATACCCAAATATGTCCCAGTATATTTTCCGTTTTTTCGTACTTTTTTTTGCTGAAGAATACATATTATACATGTTCTTAGAGAACTCTAGAGTTCAAAATTCTGGGATTCAATTTACGCATCATCCTGGTGATAGACAGTAAACCTCTCTCTGGCTTTCAATAGTAAGCAACTTACCATCATTAACATATAATTCAAGAGCAAGTCAATTAAATATTTTATTGTTATTTATTGGTCTATTTTACAAAGTGCAATCCATTAAAATGGTGTACCAACTTATCCATAGTTATTTTTTTAAAACATCCTCAGTCATTTAGTTCTCGAATGAAAAAATGGGGGAACGCGAGGTGCATTGGCTATCGTACTGGCTTCCTACCCAGGGGGCCCGGGTTCAAATCCCGGCGGTGTTGAATATTTTTCACAGGTATCACGATCCCTACTTGATGTGCATTGCGGAGGGCACTTTGAGTGAGTACGCCGTCCGTCGGATGGAACGTTAAGCTGCGGACCCCTTGGCGCCTTTCGTAAAGAGTAGGCTAACGCCGACGCCGGGTTCCTCCCCACCCTATCCAACCCTAATGGCGCAAATAACCTCAGCTGTTGGTTGCCTCCCCTAAATACTACTACTATGAAAAAATTGCCTGATATATTTCTCAAGCACTGAAGTTAAAAACTTTCTGAGCAGTTAATTAAATATATTTTAATTTTAAAATGATAGTAAATAACTGAATACAAAATTTTGATGCATATATAACTGCAAATTAAAAGTATCATTTACCCATCGATGATAAAGTCCACCACAAGTTAAAGAGAAAATATTATCACAAAAAATATTATCAAATCATCAAATCCGAAAAACAAGCCAAATGAGATTAGCATAGTCGGAGAAAATATCAGGGAGTAAATCCCAGGATTGTTAATTTAAATACATTTATCTATCCGAAATTGCATAATTAATATAGATATTTTCCCTGAAAATACTTTTCCATAACTTTATCTAGTTCCCTCCCTCTCAGTGTGAGCATCTCGACTGTTTTAATCTAAAAGAAAGATATTTAATCATTGGCCAGTCCCAATCAGCTGAATAAAATAACGTAATGGGTTTAATATTTATCTCTCATCGAAAACACTCAAATCCAGTTAGCTTCAATCATTTTCATTGAAATAGGATAGATTTGATGGGGTATTTGAACAAATTTAATTCGGGATTTTTAAACCCAATTGGTTTCAATCTGCGAAGTCAAATATTAAATCGACCTCTCACAGGTGCATTTCGGGTACGAGCAGTGAAGTTGATGAAAAATATCCTTTCTCTCTTGCAGAATTATAACTTTGGCCTCCCACATATTTCCCCGGCCACCTTCATCGATATTCTTAACATCCAATCTGCCAATGTAAGGGTAGAGTAATTGATACGGCGGCACTGTATAACAAACGGGAGACCGAAATAGAGGAGAGGAGGGAAGGCTTGGAGTTAGCGAATGCCTGCGGGGCGGACCAGAAGGACATTGAGGTAAGCCAAAAGGAGAGAGGAGGGGTAAAGGCTGTTTCCCGGGGAGCAAGGAAGTTTTGTGGAATTCTAATGCAGTCTTGTTTGCTTCGCTTCGCCCTTGTTGCATAAGTTCTCCCTACGCAATGTTCAAACTTTGTGGCGTCTCAGCAAATTTGACCGAAATCAATTTCCATGCAATATCACTTTACAATGAGTAACTTTTCATGGTGCCGAATAAGTTTCGGTGAAAAATATACCTTTTTTCCTTTTTTTCTTTCTCCTTTCAACCATTGAAGAAGATGATGGGAGAAAATTGCGGAAATCAGTGTAGACTTTAAGCAAAAGCGTGATTACTATACCTTCCACCAATAGAATTATATTAATTCCTGACACTAAAATACCAGTTACTGTTCATTGCTCTTAAAACATAGGTGATATCATTGTTCCGATTTATCAAGGGAAATTAATATAATATAAAATCATTATAATTTATCAAATTTTTAGTGCATTATTTTTATTAATTAGGATCCATGAAAATATAAATCTATATTATAAATAAAATATATATTATAGGTCCATTAATAAAATAATGTATAACCTAGCTTAACCGGTGGTATGCCAATTAAAATTTTCCTACGGCACATTAGAGTAAATTAGTATTTGATTAATGCTGAATTACTTTTATTATCACTCACAAGTAAGATGGTTACTTCAGATAAGTATTTTCTAATTAAAAACTGTGATTGGTTAACTATTTTACGTGCACCTAGATAGCAGTATAAATACGCAATCAAATTTACGGATGTACAAAGCTTATGGCCGTGAATATAGGTTTATATCACAATGTTTCAACCGACCGAGTGACTTTATTTTTTTGCAGGGACTCTCAACGACATTATTATCTCGCGCGAAAATGCATTTAAAAAAATGTAAATGAGTTAAGTTTGAAAATAAAACATCATATTTGCAGGAATAAGATTCTTTTATTTTTTCGTGCTATTTCTTTCTGTAAATTACTTTAAGAAATACTCCCTAGAGCTAGTACTATGACTTTTAAAGTTACAAAGCATTTAGTTAGTGGTCTGTATATTTTATTGTGGCTTATCGAGAATTGCGAGTTTTGACTCATTCAGGAATATACGAGGGTCATCCGGAAAGTAGTACCCGTTCGTGCCGCATGAAGTGCTGACGACGCGAATAGCCGCTGGACGAGGTCAGATAGCTTCAGTGGCTTGTCTGCCTTCTCTGAGCCAAGTTGCGTGACGCTAGCATTGCCTGTGTTGTTTCTGTGATTGTTTACAATGTTTAAAAAAATTGAGAACGCCGCCAGTTGTGAAGTGAGGGCAGTGATTAAATTCCTCAATGCAAGAAACGTTCGCCCATGTGATATTCATCGCCAATTAAAGGAGGTGTATGGAGACAATGTAATGGACGAGTCGTCTGTTCGGCGGTGGTGTCGCAACTTCAACATGGGGAGGGGGAACACACACGACGATGAGCGTTCGGAGAGACCGTCTGTCATTACAGACCAACTGGTGAGCTCAGTTGACGAATTCGTGAGGAACGATCGGCGCGTCACAATTGATGACATCTGTGAGCATTTTCCCAATGTTTCTCGAACAATTGTTCATGAAATTGTTAAACACCATCTGCATTATGCAAAAATTTGTGCAAGATGGGTCCCTCGCGTATCTCAATGAGCTGGCGGCGAAGGACTATGCAGCAGGAATACAGAAACTTGTCACACGTTATGACAAATGCCTTAATTTGCTTGGAGATTATGTTGAGAAGTAGTTTAAAGTATCCTCTTTCAAATAAAATTTTTTATGTTTGTTAATATTTACTTTTGTGTCTTTATTTCACGAACGGGTACTACTTTCCGGATGACCCTCGTAGAAAGACATGAAAGAGGAAAATATTAAGTGATTAGCTGAAAGAGAATTATAGTCAGCAGTTGAAATGTTTATCCCATATTTTACAAATGAGATGACCTAGTTTGTTTTATAAAAACGGTAACTGGTCTCAAGACTACGAGAGTATCGCCTAGAATTGAAACTTTCTAAACCTAGCCTTTAGCGCACCACCCGATATATCTTACATTCTCTCAGTTGATGTCCGATAGGATAAGAACAGTCACAGTCATAATCCTCACAGGTAGGCGGAGTCTTGACTTCAGTGCGACCAGATCATGATGCTCTATTCTCAATTGCTTGACTGCGACCTCCGCCCTCCGCGTACTAGTGATAGAAGGACCACATTAAAACTGCGGATTTCAAGATATGAAGCTTGTTTATCATAACCATCCGCCCAAAGTCGTCATTCCACTGCCTTTTGGCCAGGTTCTTTAATAACACTTTCAGATCCGAAATCGGTACCATCAAAGATTCTCGCTCAGCAGCATCCAGGGCCTACGTAGTCACTAAATAAATAAGCCTTCTAATTTCCGGCAATCCCCACGTACCGTTCTCATGTAAAGAGTACTTTTTTGAATGCCCCAACTGTTCAGGGTGAGTACGGTTACCTGCATTTTCTGGGCGATATAACGGACTGGTAAACAAATTGAAAAGCATTACAGTGCGCTGTTGAAACAGTAAAAATTAGAAAAGTGCTATTGCAGCACTGGATGAAAGACATCTTGTAGCAAAGGCCTCCGCTGTTAGGATATTGCATAGCGGACTGAGCATCGCCATAATAGTTTCATGATAGGAGCTTGCTGCAGCGCAAGCACAGGCTGTCTTTGGCTTTGACTCGTCCGTATGCATGTCTATGAAGTGCGAAAGCTGATTCAAGGCGTCCCTAAATTAAATTTGGTGCTCGTCTACAGCCGTAAAGAATTTTTAGGACGAAGTAAACGTTGCCAGACACTTTGGCTGTAGAATCATCCCATTCGTTGGCCTGAGTACCCTGTCGGATAAGTATCCTAAAACTTTGTTATCCTTAAATCTGTTCGCTTAAATAATCTTTCTTATCCTCTACTGTTAATTAATGTAGTTGAATCTAACAATGCGATATCGCAATTATTTTTCAACAATTTTTCCCTTAGACTTTTAATAATCTCTTATACGCACAAGTATTCTCGTAATTCTTGATACAAAAATACACCTTCATACAAAATATATCTTCACCTAATTAGTAGAAAGTATTATTCCTTGTTTTTCATTCCTTTCTAATAATTAACATAAATACAAAATAGAAAAAATGTTTTGAAAAATATGCCAGTAAAAAATAAAATTACAAACCAATGGTTCCTTAGTTATTAAAGAATTAGTTTTCTTTCTACATCAAGTAATTTTACTTCAAATTAATGCTTAAACATTTTTTCATCAAGCTTTTACGTGTTGAAACTTCACAAAAATTAAAACTCTTCCTATATTATTCAATCATAATCAAATTATAGCTATCCTATTATTTTAGTAAATATTTCTCTATTTTCTACACCTGTGCCTCAAATGTCATGAATAATGGCATTCCCTATATTATTCACTAGTTATGAACCAGTGATTACAAAGCTCTTCCATATGTTATCCAATGCTACTCATAATTCATTTTGCTTATTATTTTAGATCCCCACTTTTTAACTTAAAATTCTTCCCTTTCACAATTTCCACGCTCTGAAGTATTGAGTCATATTTCATGAACTCTTTTATATATTTCTACTGTACATCCACCTGCCATCAACCGTAAGAATGGTGAGACGCAGATTGTCAATCAATGCTCTTTTGGCAGTATATACATGTCTCATTCTTAATGCTGATAGCCATTTGTTTCCCATAATCTTCTCACGTTCTTCCTCTTTTTCTTTATCCTCCCTTCTTATTGGAACTGTCCTAGGTATTATTTCCTCTTTGGCACTTCTTTAACTCACCTGTTACCCATTTGATGATCCAGTCATTTGATCTCCATCTTTGCTATCATCAACCAAATTTATGTTGTTTTGATATTTAGAGGAATCTACGAAAGTGACCTTCAGTATGAATACCTTTAACTCGTACACGCCAATCACCGCATGAAATATTTTCTTTTAATCTTTGATATTTATTTTTCCGATATCTCTTCCCTTCGTTTGCCTTTTAAATCTTTTATATCGCTTTTTCAGCGTAGCCAATAAATCAGGATCAAATTCTTTATCCGTCTCCGGCGAGAAAAGTGAATATATGATGTTTTTTCTCGCACGGCTGCCTAATTTAAAGCGTCTTTATAATAAAATGGGGTATTTTCCGAATTCCTTCACAGAAATATTTGTTTTACACAGACTTGTGTTGATGGCTCAATGACATGCTTATCCCTTTGAAGCCATTTCTATTTAAATTCTCATTTTACTTTATTGTGACAAGTACTTTATTGCGACAGGTCATTCTTTGCTCTTCAACTATTCCCTCCAAATTTTCTTTTGCTTCTCCTTTCACCAATCATTGCAGTAATTCGGATTACAATTATTTTAATTGAACATGATTCAATTGTATAAAACTCTGATTCCTATTGAAAACACTCCTGGAGTTCTCTCTTTCCTGCTATAAATGTTGTTGCTAATGATTTGAATTTAATTGTGACTGATATTTAAATAACCATACGTAGCAATGAGGAAATTATGAATTGAATTCTAATGGAGAAGTAGTAAAAGGAAACAGGAATGACTACTCAAGTGAATACAGCCTGACTGCATGGCTCTCCTCAGTGACTGAATTTTTGCTAACTTACCGAGTTAATATTATGCAAAAGAAAAGAGAATGAAATAAAAGGAAAATAATGGATCATTTCTTAGATCAAGTTGACCAAAAGAAATTGAGTTAGTATAATAAGTGTAAATAAAGTTTAAAGGTTAATAAATCAGTTGTAAAATGTTTTACGTCAACCTTTCATTATTAAAACATTAGAAAATTTATAGTTTATAGTTTAAGGGGTATAATAAAATAAGAGAATGCTGACCGGTGCCACTGGATGTAAGGTCCAATATTAAATCCGAAGATTTGCGTCGTTTAAGGAATTTGTATAATGGCGTAATATTTTATATCCCCATTTTATGAAATTCAAAATCATACAATATAATATCAACAGTAAATTCTAGTGGTTTACAGTGCCTTAGTATAAATCTTTTATGTCTTCACTCATCCTATATGAGATTTGAACAACAATTTGTAAAATCGTTATGGCTGCTCCCTGGGTTTGAGAATGAAGTACGAGCATTGCTGCAAGCTGAGATACACGAGAATAGCTTCCAAAGATGTTTTTTGCCCTATGGAGTAATTGTGGTCATATAACGCCATTGGATGGTTGCCAAAATCAACAGTATTTCCAGCAATCTTTGACATAAAACCAACCTCGCCAATGTTTGCAAAAAAACTTTCATAAGCCCCTCGTTGCTTCTGTTAATACTCACCAAAAATCATAGTTTTTCAGTTCGCCAAAATCTTGATTTAGCGTGTAAGTATAATTTTGCTTCTCATGGTACTTGTTTTTTCAGGCTTTTATGGAGTATTCTTGTTGATTTCACTGCGCAGTAGTTTTTTATGTGGTCAAAGGTCGAGATAACGCCGTGGCCTTGGGCCACTAGAAATCGATTTACTCCCCAGCAATAGCTCCCATCGCTCCAGAGATTCCATCTCGGTGGAGTCTAGCGATAGGGAGATGCTGGGTTCGTTTCAAGTCACTACAACCAGCAACTGCGATGATAGTCTTAGACGGATAATGGTTTTGTGAAAATAACTAATTTCTTGGGCTTCGTTTGTACGCGAAAAAAATTGCGCTATTTTAAAATAATTCCCTCCGAAAACATTTTGTCATGAGATTTATAGACGGGAGGTCGATGCGGAGCCAAGATAAAACCTAAAAGGAAATGAAACGCCTTATCGTACCCTGTATCAAAAAATTGGTAAATTTTAACTACGTAATTTTGCAGCAATCAGTTGTATAGACATTTAATTTTCCAAGCATGCGCTGATCAATGTACTCTAATGACATTAATATTATTTGAAACATGAGTATAAATTTCATGATAAGAAAGAGTAATCTGAGAAAAAATGAGTAATTTGCCGCTATTTACAACAAATTGTGTTCACAGAGATTTAGGGAAAATAACAGGTTTGTCGTAATATTTATCATTAATTCATGTGAACAATGTAGGGAAAGATTAAATACAGGGATACTTCTAACTTAGAAGCTGGAATTGGCTACCTTTTTTCATTCTCTTTCTGGTCCAGAACATAAGAACACGCTGTCATTTAGGGACGCTGGTCTCAGCTTTCCCCGGAAGTCATTAGCATAGTTTTCCCCTTAAGGCATTTCCTTGACACACAGCCAGAGTATTTTTTCCATGGAAACGGATCCTTCAACGCACAAATGTGGTTATAAATCATTATGCTGGCTTGATGACTTATAGCAGACAAATGTAAATAACGCTGTTTCCAGATTCCTTGTCATGAGTTTCCCAAAATGACCATTTCTTGCACGAAATTTCGAGACGCTAATCCACGAGAGGATTTAATACTTTACCTAGGACTAATCCTGGGTACAAATGGCTCATTTTTATTAATGAGGGAAATGACCAACCTCCATACTGATTTCATAGTCAAGCGTACTTCAACTTCAAAGTTTCATCATTTTAGGGCCGACATTTTTTTTAGTATCATATGGATTGTAATTCCTGTTAATTTTTCCGAAATTTTGAGGATCGAGAAAAACACTGCTGAAGATGCTCATGCTTGGTAAGAATACCTCTTCTACTACGAAAAAATTCGTAAATAACGGTATTTCTAATAAATTGAGGTTAAACTCCAATTTAAAATTATTCTTAAGCTCAATTCAGAGCAAGTAGATATTAAAATTTAGAAGATAACTGGAAATGTATGCAAATAATTTTTTTTACATATTTTGCCCTTTTTTTCATGCATTATTTTTATTGATTTCAAAGAGTAAATATAAATGGCATAAAAAACGCCTCATTCTTTATTTTTTTGATGGGATATCATTAATCATTAACTTAAGAATTGATGCCTCGATAAGAAAAGTCCTGAAGAAGTAATCAGAGAAGGCCGTAGGCTCAACTTTCTAAAATTTCGGTGTCATTTTACGTGTTATCTATAAGACAAAAATTATTCGACTTTCCAGAAAGAAAAAGGCTAAGCTTCACATTAAAATAGGAGGCCGAAAAATAGAACTGTCGGAATATTTTACCTATCTCGGATGTATTTTGGACCCATATGGTCAAAGTTGTGATGGTATAACCTTTGTTTCATTTATATTTATTTTCATCCCATATCTATCGCACTGAATTTCCAATTCACTCAGCAATTTTTGCAATCACTTAGCTGCCTGACAAACTTGAGCTTGGTCATTAGCAAACCTGATTTTACGAATACCGACCCATTCCTATCTTCAGTTCTCCCCATACCTCTTTAATAACTCCCTCCAGGTTCACAGTGGCGTGGATAAAGGACGACCTCTTCCTAACATGAACATCAAGACTCTCCGTTCCCCGCTCGCACCTGAGCAGTCAGAGATATGTTCAGGTTTCGGATAAGCAATACAATGTACTCATTAGTTTCTCCCAATTACTCTATCAGACAACTTTTCGAAATCTAAGTAACAAGCAAATACGTCCTAATTGTATTCTTTATTCTTCTCGATTAATTATCTCATTACTGAAATAGCATCGCACTTGTCTCTCCCTTTCCTAAATCCAAATTGATGACCCTCTAAGTAATCATTTTTCCTGATCTTCATTATTTTGCAGAAGATCCTGAGAAACATTTCAGCTGAGTGGAAATTAAACTTATTGTCCTGTATTCCTCATATGATGTAGCGTTTTCCTGTTTCGAAATAGGAACTGACACTGATCTCATAAAATCTTCCAGCCAAGTTCCGGCCTGTTTCCTCATAGATGCGACGAATTAGTCCGTATTGACTCTTTGTACAACATTTTCCTTAACTTCTAAAGTCCCGTAGGAATGTCTTCTACCCCCATGGCTGTGTTCAATTCATCAACCTTAGTGCCCTGTCAATGTCATCGTTGAGTATGCCTGGACCTAAGCTATCTTCGTCTACATCAAATTCACTTTCTATGTCTAAACTTGTTGGCCTAAGTTCTTTACCATACGGTCCTTTTAATTATTCCTACCATCCCTCATGGATATTTTTGGTTTCAACTATTAGTTTACCCGACTAATTTCTAAATGCAATCATAGATCTTCCCTTATTGCTTCCAGATAGTGTTTATCTCTCTCGTAGAGCGCACCAATTTCACCCTTAAACTGCAAATATCCCTCTACTCTGTCTTCCACCAAGCTTCTTTTGTTCTATTTTTTACCGGTCAATTTGTTACTTAGCTCTTTGTACTTTCCTCTGCCTGATTCTATGTTTACATTCTTCAATTACCGGTTCTCACCTATCTTTCTAATTATCTCACCAGTGATCTATGGTTTTCTAGTGTTTTTCCTATTCACTGTCCCAATGGCTTCTTTTGTGGCTTTCGATAACTTATTTGATTTACTTTCATTTTTCCTCGATTGTACTCAGCTTCTCTTCCTCAGTCATGATTTTCTTTACAACCTACTGATACTCTTTCCAAGTCAATTACCTCTGCCTAATATTTTTAAATCGGACGCTGCACTTCATGAAAGCTAAATTTTGATTTAAATCCGCATTCGTTTCTGGGAAACTTTGTGAATTGATTACGCTTATCCTAAATACGTGCCTAAAAGTAATACAATCTAACTGATTCCTTAAGGAGTTACCTGACATTTTTCATGTACACCCACGCATTTTAAGGTGTCTAAACTAAGTGTTGGATGCGACATCAGATATCAACAGCTATCCCTTGCAGTAATTCTTCATATTATGAAATGTTAACCAGCAAGAACACTCATGATTATGTCGTCTTACTGATGTGCACACTATTGACTTCTTCCTCCTAATAAATGCACGGTTGCATATATATCTAAGTGATGACCAAGTTCATTAGTTCTGCTAACTACTACTATTACTCTACTACTAATATCCTAATAGTTTCTTTCTTTGTGTTTATTACTCTGCTTCCTAGCATTTGGTTTAAATATATTTTGGCGTTGGGTGTATCCTTTCGGGAAGCGTATTGATTTTTCATTAATAACTCCTGACTCTGAAAGTGTGCCACGATCAAATTTTTGCAACTATATATTCCATAACCTTGGACGAAATGGAGGTGACGCAAATAGATCTGTAATTCCTCGATTCCACCTTGTCTCTGTTTTTTTTAATGGGATATTTTTTCTAGGTGTAAGACATGGTTACTCATTATCACCGTCGCTGTTCATTTTGTATGTGGAGGAAATGATTAAAGAGGCATGGGAAGACTTGGAGGTAGAAATGAAAGTCGGTGGGAATTCGTAATGTCAGTTAGGTTTGCTGATGACTAAACTTTAGTTTGTCAGTTATCCACGGGTTATCATGCATGGCCGAGCGAATTGGAAATTCAGTGTGACAGTTATGGGATGACAATCAATGTTAATACAAAAAAGGTTATGCGATTTTCTAGAATGAAAAAGGCTAAGCTAAACATTAAAATAGGAGGGCAAAAACTAGAGCAGGTAGAACAGTTTACATATCTCGGAAGTGTTTTGGACCAACACGGTCAAAGTAGTAGGGACGTAAGGAGAAGAATTGCGCTAGGCAAAGAGGCTTTCACAAGGAGGAGGGACGTTGAGTAAGGATATTAAGAAAATACTCGTAAAAACTTTGATATGGCGCGTAGCAATGTACGGCGTGGAAACGTGGTCATTGAAGCAGGAGGATAGACGTAGACTGGAGGCTTTCGAAATGTGGGTGTGGAGAAGAATGGAGAAGGTGAAATGGACAGAGAAGAAAACAAATGAGGAAGTACTTGGTATGGTGGGCGAAGAGAAGGGTTTGTTGGGAGCAATCCTATGGAGGCAGGAAAAGTGGATGAAGGGGGTGTTGACCGGCAGTGGGACGTTGAAGACTGTGATTGAGGGGAGAATGTTAGGCAAACGAGGAAAGGGAAGGAACAGGATAAGGATGTTGGATGGGTTGAAGGGAAATAGGAAGTCCTCAGAGATGAAGAGGGACCTGATATAGAGTAGGTTGCTAGATTTTGTGTTTTTTTGGGAATTACAAATTATTTATTTTGCAGTTGTGTCCATCCATAAACCTACCTTAACCGGTAGATTACCTCACTATATATATACATATGTGTATATATATATATATATATATATATATATATATATATATATATATATACATATATTCATTCAAAAACAAAATCCGCCAAATGCCGAACACATTTACTATCATGGATACAGATATTAGGGAAAGGGATATGAGTAGTAGTAGTATTTAGAGTATTTAGGGGAGGCGCCCGACTGCTGAGGTCATTTGCATCATAGGGGATGAATGGGAAAGGATGAAGTTTGGAGAAATTCCCGGTGCCAGTATTAGCCTAATGTTTACGAAAGGCGCCAAGGGGTCCGCAGCTTAACGTCCCATCCGACGGAGGGCGTACCCACTCAATGTGCCCTCCACATAGCACCTCAAATAGGGATCGAGATACCTCTGAAAAATATTCAACGCCGCCGGAATTTGAACCCGAGCCCTCTGGGTGAGAAGCTATTACGAAAACCACCGCAATAATCCCGATCCCCAAGGGATATGAGTACATATAAAAGACGAGTAAAGGAATGGTGGTGAAGGTGGAATAGAGCAGGTTACTTTTGCAATAATGATTCCCTTGTTTGTAAACATAAACTATCCATTGAAAATATACACAAGGAAACAGTTTATAATGATTATTCCTTGAATTTTCACTAACTCAAAGACTTCAACATGTATTTCAAATGCTACTTAATACCTACTTGGATTGGGATCGACAAAATATGAAACGGAACGGAATATAAGATTCTAAACGCCTGTACCTCTGCCAAATTATCATAATAAGGGGAACTCAAATATCTGCCCATATTGCTGCACGCTCGCATAAACAGGTGCAGATACAATTGCAATGTTTTCACTCCACCTGTGGTTCCTCATCCATGAGCTCTTCATATCTATTCCTTCTTCTCCATCCATTTCCATTTGGGCGACTCTTCCACTCCTTCGTCCAGCACCTCAACCCCCACCATCCTGCGGAAAAAGAAACCTTTTCTATTATCCAAGCCAGCCACCACCGAGACCATATCCACTCCATCAATATCCAAAAACCCCACACGATTCCCATCAAATGCCATAAATCCCCATGCCCCATTCACCTTTCGCCTTCCCTCCAGCCGTCGGTCTTTTCCCCCCGCCAACTCACCCCCTCTCGCCTCCAATGGCCACCCGACGCCGCCGCCCCCAACAGTCCTTTCCCTTAACCCTTTTGGTAGCCCTCATGCCCCCGTACCCGGAGCTTCACTAACGCCCTGCCGGTCCCCCCCCACCTTGCCCACCCCACGCTCCTCTCCCGACCCAATTCTACGGAACCCATTTAACGAATTGCAGATTCAACTCCCCCAATGAACCCGCACCACCGCCGTCTTTCACCTTTAACAGTCGCCCGCTACACCCCTCTCGCCCCTCTCCCCGTCCCAGCCTCCTTACTTTTTCTCCCGTATCCCGTTTACCTCGGTCTACGAGCCCTTAGGAGCCCTCCCCTTCTAGATCCCTCTTCCCGATCACCCTACTGTTCTTCCTCCATTTCCACCTTCGATCAACCGTTTCCATTCCCACCACATCCCCTCTCCAACTTATTCCATTGCCTTTCCATTCCATCCCCTCCTCCGTCTCTTCCCCTCCCTCCTTTCACTTACTTTCCCTCGTACCTCTCTTCCCCTCCCGTCCATATGTTCCCCTCTTCTCCCATCTGCCGTTGTCCCATTCACTTCCCTTTCTTTTTAAGGGCTAATTAACGCTAATGCAAGGCTAGTGCCACTTTAAGGGCCATAAATGTGTCCAAAATATTCTCAAAGCAAAGGTTCCTTCGCTAATTTGTGCCGGGAAAGGCTATTGGGAGGTAATTCACGAGGTAAAGGGAAAAAATTTTTGTTAAAATGGTATTTATTTGACTGAAAGTTTACATGGAGAAATAAATGATTTCCATAAGCATATTATAAAAATTTATTTGTGGTTATAGGAATCACTTAGTCACATGCAGCCAGTTTTTTTAAATAAGGTTTAAAGCAATGTGTAACTAGATTGTGTAGATGTATTCGGTTTTTGGTATCCCAATTTGTTTTAAAGCATCCTGCTGTGCCTGAATTGAAAATAGTAAATTGAATGTTATATTTCGAAAATTTCATCGAATCCAATTGATACATGTGAGAGCGGAGGTTTCGTATCATCATGCATTTTTTCAATAAAACCTGATGAAAATTATACTTTTCTTTAATTTTTTATTAGGCTGGTTTTCTGGCAGTGGGTCCTTGATAGAAGATGAATAGTAGCCTTAATGTTCGTTCGCAGGTTTCCGCGGCGATGAGTAGGTGATTTCCACATTTTTCGGGCTGCGTCCGCGTATGTCGTTTAAATGCACAACAGTTTCGAGGGCTATCCTGCTGGCGTCCTCAGGTCAAGGATGAAAAGAAGCTTGTTTTTTCGTCTTATATAGGGAAAATCGGGCGCCAATACCGGGAAATTTCTTGGCCAATCAGGGAACGTCCTCATATTTGCGCGGAATAATTCTTTTCCACGCACTGTGGAGTGGATATCCATCCTCTCTGTTAAAATTTTCTGGCCTTTTAACGATTTCAATGGCCTCTCTGATTATTCTCTGGAAGTATTTTTCTTCTTTCGCTATTATTTTAGCGTCGTCAAACATAACAGAGTGTCCGGGTTCACTCCAGGCGTGCTCAGCGATGGCCGATGCTCTAAACTGTTTGGCCTTGGTTGCCCTCTGGTGTTCACTCATGCGTGTTTTCAGCGCTCTGCATGTTTCACCGATGTACCATTTGCCACAGGAGCATGGCACTTGGTACACGCCTTCTGATATTAACGGTGAAATTCCATCCTTAGGTCCGGGTAGGGTGTCAGCTATCTTGGTGACGCAGTTGAATCTGGTCACCACATCATGCTTCCTTAAAGCCCTCGCGATTCTTTCCGAAGTCCCTGCGATGAAGGGGATGGTGACGTAAGCCTTCGGACGTGGTCAAGGAACTCACCTCACGTCAAGGAACTCACCTCCCGCGGAATCCCTAAGGACTTTCCAGGATTGGTGGAGCATTGCCTCCGCAATTCCTTCATCTATGGAATGGTGACCCTTACGAGCAGACGGAAGGAGCTGCGATGGGCTCACCCCTCTCCCCGGTTGTGACCAACCTCTACATAGAGAGCTTCAAAAAGAAGGCACTGGAATCCTGCGACAAGCGGCCCTCACTGTGGCTAAGATATGTCGACGACACTTTTGTCATTTGGTCACACGGAGAGGGAGAGTTAAAAAAGTTCCTGAAACATCTGAACTCACAGCATCAAGCCATCCACTTCACTATGGAGGTGGAAAAGGATCATCAACTGCCCTTCTTGGACGTCATGGTGAAGAGAAATAAAGGGAATGGGAGGCTTGGACACAGAGTATACAGGAAGCCTACTCACACCGACCGCTACCTTAATGCTGCATCGCACCACCATCCCAGTCAGAAGACCTCACTGGTAGACACACTTGTCAACCGAGCATATAAAATATGTGACTCCGATTCTATTGCCAACGAGAAGAAACACTTGACAAATGCCCTGCAAAGGTATGGATACAGCGCTCATATGATCCAAAAAAGGGCCGAGAAGGAAGAAAAGAAGAGACAAACCACCGCTGTTCCTGACAGGGAGGAAGACTCCAGACCATGTCCGAAGGCTTACGTCACCATCCCCTTCATCGCAGGGACTTCGGAAAGAATCGCGAGGGCTTTAAGGAAGCATGATGTGGTGACCAGATTCAACTGCGTCACCAAGATAGCTGACACCCTACCCGGACCTAAGGATGGAATTTCACCGTTAATATTAGAAGGCGTGTACCAAGTGCCATGCTCCTGTGGCAAATGGTACATCGGTGAAACATGCAGAGCGCCGAAAACACGCATGAGTGAACACCAGAGGGCAACCAAGGCCAAACAGTTTAGAGCATCGGCCATCGCTGAGCACGCCTGGAGTGAACCCGGACACTCTGTTCTGTTTGACGACGCTAAAATAATAGCGAAAGAAGAAAAATACTTCCAGAGAATAATCAGAGAGGCCATTGAAATCGTTAAAAGGCCAGAAAATTTTAACAGAGAGGATGGATATCCACTCCACAGTGCGTGGAAAAGAATTATTCCGCGAAAATATGAGGACGTTCCCTGATTGGCCAAGAAATTTCCCGGTATTGGCGCCGGATTTTCCCTATATAAGACGGGACAACAAGCTTCTTTTCATCCTTGACCTGAGGACGCCAGCAGGATAGCTCTCGAAACTGTTGTGCATTTAAACGACATACGTGGACGCAGCCAAAAAAATGTAGTAATCACCAGTAGCCTTAATCTTTCTGGATTTCCATAACCGTAAAAATGGTTTTGGGTAAATATACTCTCTAATGGTGAATGCTAAACGTAATACAGGTAAGTTCCAAATTGGGGATCACGGCATTGAAAATTTTAAAAATTGAAAAAATGGCTATATAATGGTAAATGTGTGTTTGTGTATGTATACATTCTAGTCAGAAACTGAGTCTGGCGTGAAGAAGGCCTCATATAAGGCCGAGAGCTCAAACTTTCTAAAATATGTCCTTTTACGTGTTGTCTATTTTATTTTTTTGTTCTATTTTGCTGTCCAAATGTTATACTGCTCTTATGAGTCACGAGACACACAAACGTATATATACTTCTTATATTACTACATATATTACTTATATACTTCATATATTACTTCTCTATCTTCCGATGAAGACGGAGTAGAATTCCGTCGAAATTATCAAGAAATAACGTGTGAGTGATATATTTTTTTGGGTTTCTATATTGTTTGTTACTGTGTAATATATATAAACCGGCGCATAGATATGTGAAAACACTAACATAGATTTATAAAACGTAGAAACAAAGAAAGGACACTCTCATATGTAGCTTTGACGTTTCGACGCCACAGCTGTCATCATCAGAATGCCGTTCTTATGAGAAGAGCAGACAGGAGGTGTGTGGGGAAACGGTGAGTGGAGGAGAGTCGAGGAACGAGTAGGAAACAGATGAGGAAGTAGAATACGATATATAGACGGCTATTGGATGGATTCAGGGGCTTGATTCACCCGGGAGGTTTAAATGACTGGATCACCCAGACAGGGGCCATCTCGCGGGTTCTCTCTTCAATACTACTTGCAGATTTGGGAAAGATTTCAATCACCGAGACTGAAAAGCAGCCATCGGAAAATTTATTTATAAAATATAATTTATAAATACGATATTCATTCACTGAAAATATTTCCACATATATAACTAATGGTAACAGCTGTTTTAAATGTAATATTATTACAATAACTTGTAACATGACGTCATAAGGTTTTTAGCCTATTGTGATTCTTAAGCATTTATGTCCGTACAAGTAAATTATATTTTCAAGGAATCCCTTCCCTTCTCATGTTAGTGGGTTTCTGAACAATTTATGTAAGGTTTCTGCTCAGCACATCCCAATAAATGCTCTTTACAATAGATTGAGGTTTTCAAGTCTTCATAATTTACTATCACAACTAATAATATATTTCCTAATAAATATAGCACAAAATTTGAGAATGGCAACGAATTGTAGTGATGCTATAATAGCGAAGATTTTACGTCATCGATGAGTCGGAAATGCTTGTCTATGTTAGAGCAATTATGCTTTTACAATAATCACATTTATTCAGATCAATGATGACATTGTCTACATTTTATTATTAAATATTTAACAGACATGGAGCGTTAAATTTCTCCCTTATATATGCAATTTTATTTAATTCCTTCATATCTGCGTGAGTACATTAACAAATCATAATTTAACTGTCAATATTCCTATAAGTTTAATCAGTAAATCATCAATTTTTTACGACTTCAAATAAAATCCTTAATTATCGATCAAACATGAAAGTTTATTCAAGTTTGTGTATCACTGACTGAGGAAAATTTAAAACCAAACCGCAATGTTCGATGAGCAATGAATTATGCAAGGACTAATTTTATGCGGTATTCACGGAAAAAGGAGATCTGATCTTGGCAAAGGCAATTCATTTTTCTTTCGGAAATTCTTATTTGACTCATTGGTGCGCATAGTTAGGCCTGTAATGGAGCCAAATTTTAATCGTCTCATTTGCTCTCCAATTTATTTGCGTTGAGTGCGGCATTTAGAAACGAAGATGCCAATAATTTTATCTTCATATTTTACGATAACAGAGGTGATTCCTCTCTCAAGAAAGCTTACTCCTCACTGACACAATGAGCTAAGACGATACTTCTTCTACTGCACATTCAATTACTCGCCACCTGGGGTTGGAACAACCCGTTAATCCCTCCCGAGTTAGAGTGCCGGGCCCTACTCGGGAACACCTCTCCTAAGGTCGGAGACGGCGTTAAGTTCCCTTAAGTATACGCATCATCCCTTACTCCTTTTTCTCTCCTACTCACCTCCTCAGGAACTTCCCTGATTTCTGTTCAACCCATTCTCTCTCTCCTCCCCTCTCCGCCCCTAACCTCCCCGGCCATGCCCTCTCGACTTGTCCCCTCGCAACCATCCCACGACCTCCCTTTGTCCGCCCCCGCGGCCTTCTCCTTTTCGCGTTGTAAGAGAGGCAGCGGCCAAAGTGTTTTCATCAGGCTAAGTGCTCAACCGAACCCGAGGAGTTGGAGAGGTGGGAGTGAGGTTGGTCGCAACGGTGGCGTGGAGCTGTTTTATGATGCTATCTAAGTGGAAGGGGAGAGGGTTGGACTCGGGTGTGAAGGAGTTGGGAGGGAGACCAAAAGATGGAAGGAATGGGAAAGCCAAAAGATCTCAATGAGTTCTCAGAGAATGAGGGGGCGCGAGAACAGTTTTACTTGGACGGTGCCATACCTTAGAAATAATTACTCTTCCTTCACACTTTCCCCTTCCCTTGGTCCACCGAGGTGTCGCATTCACTATCTCTCGTCCACTTCCTGTCATACTTAATCATTTGATGTGACAATCTTTTCGACACTACTCTCCGTCACCATCTGAAGCCTCTAAATTCAGATAAGGAGGATTGAGCGTAAGAAAGGAACCACTATTATTAGGTGTTTCACCAATCAAGGTGCGTGGATCGTTCAATAATTCCTTGTGAAAAAATAGAAGAAAAAATTATTTTGGGTAGGTTTCTTTGATATTTCAACATTCATTCATTTAGTTCGATCCACTTTTCCGAGCGTTTTTCTGACTTTTTAAGCTATCGAAGAGGTCAGATTTCAGAAGGTCCTCAAAATAGGCATCTGTGTTGGCGAAAACCGTCTCGTTCGGCCTAAATTTTTTTTTCCTAAATTATTTTGCCAAGTTTGGAAAAAAAATATTTACCGGGGGCAAAGATTTTGAATGCGTTGAATGCTGCAATATTTATAACTTTAACTCCATCAGTATCACCATCAAAACCGCGTAGGCGTGCACTCGTGCATTTTGTTGATGGAAGAGAATTTATTCCTACCAAATGGAGCCGTTATTCCTTATTTTATTCTTTCAACTGGTGAAGTAATAACGTATTATAATTAATTAATATAGATTGATATATGTGCATTCTGAAAAACCATAGCTATCACCTTATCGGCCAATTTCACAAACTTCGGAGCTCGGTCACCTTTAGAAACCCCCTGCTTCGACTGTTCCTGTGTCTCTGGAGTGCAATAGTGAACCCATGTCTTACTCTCAGTTATTAATTGGCGAAGAAACTTGACGGGACTTGAATCAGATAAGCGCCAAACCAGCCTCCGAATCGACCACAAAATCGCGTTTTATCTACACTGAGAGCAACGGCGACACCCATTTTCCCAAGATTTTTTCACGCCCAATTTTTCGTGCAAAATTGAAAACACTATTCCTTGTCATATACCTGTGGTCTTAAGTATTTTGCAACCCCTGATTAGATCACCCAAAGCCATACCGTGGATTTTGACATTTATTTCGGAGGAAATTACTTCCATTGACGTCCGAAACGATTTTCATCATTTGTGCAGGGATGTACGGCCACGTGTAAACTTCACATACGGGTCAAAATCAGTCTACTGTTTAATTACCCCTTCCACACCTCCTACGGGTGGCTTTCAGGGTGCTTTCAAATATCAAATATCAAAAGACTTTTTCCATTCTACTCCACAACCACATTTCAAAAACCTCCAATCTACGCCTATCATCTTCCTTTAATGACCATGTTCACACGAAGTATAAAACAACGTCCCTAATCAATGTTTTCAACAACCTTTTCTTAACATCCTTACCCAAAATCCCTGTCATCACTTTCCTGCTTCCTGTAAAATCTTCTTCCTCTAACGCAATTATTTTTCGGAAGTCCCTACTCCAGTTTGTACTTTTCGGCCCGGAGTAAACTCTTTTTCTTGCTCTTGTTCATGGACTCCAATTATAATATATTACTGATCTTCGCTATATTTCCAAAGCTAAGTAACCTTTTGATTTGTTTACATTGACTTTTCTCACATCTCTGCTGCAAATTTTCTATGCGCTCAGCTATGTTTACAGCCTCTTAAATTACTTACAATACAAATATTGATCATCACTAAAACTAACTGATTTAATTTTTTTTCCACCGACTATTATTCCTCATATCTCCCGACTATCTCCAGTTCTCTCCAAGCCCCTTTAAACTTATTCATAAACATATTGAAAAGCAAGGGCGATGATGAACACCCGTGCTGTACCTCTTCCTAGCACTGCCCTGCCCTACCTTACAACCGATACTCGCATTTAAGCATCTGTGACTTTTACATGTGCTGAAAATCGCTTAACCCTCCAATCTATTTTTATTTTAGGCAATGTACTCATTAATTCCACCAATTTACGAGAGTGAACTCATTATTGCTATGACATTCCTGTACCCGTCCTACGTCCGCTTTCTGAACCCAAAATGATCATCTCCTCAGTAATCATTTTTCTTCCTCTACATTATCTTGCTTATGATCATGAAAAACAAGTTCAAATCAAATTACCTTTTAAAGCCCTGGTATTTAACCCACGTGAATTTTTTTTAAATGGAAATAACGTTATTGAAACTTTATTTACAATAACAATATCTTCTTGCTAATTTCCTCTCTCGTGAATGCTACGATTTACTCCATAAAAACTCTTTCTCCCAAATATCCTATATCCTTACCTTGTTTCGCTTGGGGGCATTATCTATGCCACTACCTTATTTGATTTAAATGCCTTCAATGCTCTCTTTATTCCGTTATAAAGTATGCCCGGGTCTGAGCTATCCTCATGCGCGTCATATTTTCTTTCTTTGTCCAAGATTTTTAATCCCATGTTTTTATGTAGTAACTCTGTACTGTTCCTTCATATGTTTGGAATACTTTGGTTCAAATGATAAATTTTCTGACTTTTTTTATTGTTTCCGCATATTTCCCCTTGTTACAACTTGAGAGTTTTCTTCCTATTTATCGTACTAATTCCACCCTTCCTTTGTAGACTTCGCATGTCCTCGCACTGCTTTCTACCACGATTTTTTTTCTCCATTAGTTTTCTGTCTTATTTTACGAAATGATTCTGGGTGGTTTTTTTTACCAATCTATGCGTCCACATTCTATCATATCCTTCAGTTGGCTAATTTTTTGATTCTCTTCAGTAATCCATGGTTTGTCCTGCTCCTATTAATCCCTTCCTGTGAATTCGTTTGCCGAAATTAATATCTACATTTTGATATGTTCCCATTTCTCTTCTAATCCATATATCCCTCTTTCTTCACATATGATTTTCTCTACATTTCTCCAAATTCTAGCCTATTATTCCAATTAATTCCTTTCGATTCAATTTTCATAGCAGTCTTCCTTCCAATACGACAATGTCAGAATTTTTATGCAGAAAGAAATGTAGAAAGGCATAGCATATTTCATTCCTATTAAGTACGTTAAAGCAAATCGTGATCCCAGGTGGTAGAATAAAGGTGTTAGAAAAGTTCTTCGAAAACAGAGAATGTTACACTCTAGGGTGAAGGAAGCAAGCAAGAACACATCATCCTCGGAGGACAAGAGTAATTGGAGAAGTATAGATCCTCTAAAATTGAAACCAAAACACAATTAAGTAGCGCCTTACAAGAGTTTAAACGTAAATTACTTAGCAATTATTTGTACACCAATCCCAAAAATATCTGGTCAAATGTTAGGGAAGTAAAAGGGGGTAAGCAAACTGTTGATTGCTTAAGGAATTGTGACACTGTCATTTATACTGACAGTGAGGGAAATACTATCATTCCATATGCATTCTTCCAAAGCGTTTTCAAGAACGATGTTGCTAACGCGTATCTTCAAGAAAAAATACAAACTTAACCCAAGGAAAATACAGCGGCAAACGAACAAGGAATTGTCAAATTACTCTAAGAAAATATACCCAACAGATCCCAGGGTCCCAAAAATATACCAGCTAGGTTGATAAAACTTTTAGCCCTTAACGTCCCGTATCTCGAAGTTATATTCAATAAATCCCTCACAGTGTGCAAAGTCCCTAAGAATTGAAAAACTGCGCAAATAAAGCATATTTTAAAAAACTGTGACAGGGAGGACCCTAGTAATTACAGACCAATTCCTGTTACTTTCATGTGCTGCAACATTAAATAGCACATCATTTTCAGTTCCATAATGAGATACTTTTATAACATCAACTTTTCAAGTAAAAATCAACATGGATTTAGGAAAACTCGACTATGCGAGACCCAATTATGATTATTCACACATGACTTACTTTTATCGGGCAAAAATGGTAGGCAAATTGATGCGATTTTTTTAGATTTTCGGAAGGCATTCGATAAGGTTCTCAATGGTAAACTTATTCATATATTGAAGTTTGCAGGTACAAATAAGGGCGCAATAAATTGAGTTGAAAACTTCCTCTCAGAGCGGAAACAGAGGGTAGTCTTTGGTGGCGCTAGTTCCGAAAGCATATGTTTCATTTCGCCCAAATAAATACCTCTATCTATCTATTTATCAATCTATCATACAAGTGACCCTGGGGGTACCTCACGGAAGTTTAAGGCCGTTGTTTTCTTGATTTCTGTCAATGATTTTACCGTGAAGTGAAAAGTAAGATAAGGATGTTCGCCGATGACACGGTGATTTAGCAGGAGATATCTGGGGATTAGGGCCCTTTAATTCTAGCACAGGATCTAGATTAGATAGATCTAAATGGTGTTCAAAATGGGGATTGTCATAAAAGCTTAATATATTTTCGGTGATAAATATCTTTAAAATATCAACGGGATTTGTTTACTAATTAGCTGGAGTTGACCTACAGGTAGTTGATACCGTAAGATACCTAGGAGTTAAAATCACTAAAGACTTAACTTGGGGCACCAACATACGTAATATCCTTGGGCAAGCATATAAGAAATTGGGATTTATTAGACGCATTGTCGGCAGAAGTGACTCCTAAGTCAAGGAGCGTTGTTACCACGCTCTTGTAAGACCTCATTAAGAATATTCATCAAGTGTATGAAATCCGACTGAAAAAGTCCTCATTCGGAAAATGGAGAAGGTTCATCTCAGGGCAGCCCGTTTCATTACAACCCCTTACGATAAAACGAATAGCGTCACTGAAATGTTGCTGTAATTGGAATGGAAATCAGTAAGAGAAAGACGATTCAATGCTAGGTTAAACGTACTAACTAAATTCAAATCAACATTTTTCAGCGCCGAGGTCTCGCAAATTATTCTCACTCCAGCATACAATGGTCGCTTGGATCATGTATATACATTTTGGGCTATAGATGGCAGAATTAGCAGACTCAAGGACATCTTCTTCACACGGACTATATAATATGGCAACTGTAGGGTCATAGATAACAAAAATATCACTTGCTACCCTCAGCGTCTAGGGAATAATTAGTTCTACTCAATCGCATACACTTTCACTAACCTCTTGTGTTTTGTTGTAAAAACCCTTCCCGCATGACCGCATTAGAATGTTATTAAATAATGTAGTGCTCTTAACAGTATTGCTTGCTCTGCCTTGTCTGTTTTCAAGTTTCCTCTTCCATCCCTCATCTCTCTGTCGGTGGATCCTCCCGCTACCTTCAACTTTGGGTCATATTCTCTACCTGTTTCCTTGGGGAGGAGACCACTGTATGTAGCATGTTCATGTGGTAGTGGAATTTCACCTTCTTGCTTTTCAAATTCAAGTTTACACGTTATTGGATACATTTCTTACTGCATCCCAAGGTGCAATTGTTTGTTAGATGACACTATATGTATGTGAGTGCGTGTAAATTGAAAGGATTTTTGCATGATATGCGACACTATGGGTATGGGTTTGCATGTATGTATGGATTTTGAATGTGGTTTTGTTCCCTTTTGCCGGTGGTGACCTAACAGCCCCCGCAATGAGCTCACGCAATGCTTGAACTCATTTTACACTTCCGTGAAATTTCTGACCCATTCGCATGAATGGTTTTCTATGCCATATCTGTAAATAAAGTGGAGTGTGACTGAATAATAGGACCTAATTCCCATCATAAGCTTTGACTCACCCTTCGGCAAATGTATCCCACTGTGAGAAATATGGAAATATAACTTAACCATCCCGTGAAAATCAAAATATTTTAACATAAATTACATCTCTTTTATGTAATTAATTATTGCAGTCAAACTATCAGAGTTAGTGTACCTTTTGTAGACACAGGAAAATGGACAGGATAAATATCACGGCTCTCTTATGAAGTGAGCTTTATTAAATGATAAGTCATGAATATCAAGCTTTGTTATCAATAGAATACTTTTATTAGAATACAAGTACTTAACCACAGCACATAATCATGCATTGAAGTAAACGATTATTTAGCTAACAGTGCTTTCCTTACCTTAAATGCATATTTTTTGCTATCTCTATCTTGCTTACATTATCGGTACAGTCTTTACCAGCCCAATAACTCTCAATTTAACTCAAAAGAAATGTTTCCGTCCTACAGAAAATTTAGCAACATACTCTCTTCCTTTACATTATGTGCTTCGTTATTACCTGTTTGCCTTCCATTCCGTCTAGTGAATTTACTACATTATTCACCACACCTAGGCATCAAAAGCATTTAGTCTACGAGTATGCCTATTCTCACTAACCAAAGATCAAGTTTTACCGCTGAATAAGACTATGCTGCATTTTCTTGTTTTTCTAATTATTTATTTGCATCTATCCTTAAGATTCCTGGCACGACATTAATCTGATTATTAAAATCTTCTCAATGCAATTTTTCTCTTAGTGTTCCTATGCCTATGATTCTCTAAATTATTTTTTTAATATTTCATAAATTTCATTTACTCTAACTTATGTTCTAGGAATTTAGTTTTTCTTTGATTTACCTCATTTACTTCTTAAAAATCTACCTACATTTTCTTAAGCTAGATTTGTTATCCCATAATCCAGTTTATTATTAATATATTAAGGAAAGGCGCCCAATGTCTATTGGGGTTTTAAAACTTGGTTGTTTCTTGTATAGTACTTATTTATAATTAGGGTGAACGTCCAAGTGATCCATAATCTTTGAAATAAGCATACCTATATTTGCTATTTTTTCATAAAACTAATGAAACTTGCTTTAAATACGTTTATTTGTTGTTGAAATTTTAAAATAAAGAATGAGTACACGTTTTTAACAGTTGGTATGCAGTTTTACGATAAGTGCACAAGGATCCGCCATTTATTAAAATTTTCCATAAGCGTAATGAAGTATGTTATTTAAAAGTAAATATGCATGTGGAATATTTATAATAACAAGTTAATAGTTGTTTCCCCTGAATATTTCAGAAATAATATCTCCACATTTACTCCAGGTTAAGTAGAAAATCTAAGTATGAATATCTATTTGATTTTTGTACAAAATTTTTTTCATTCCTCCTCGTGGCTTCGGACAAAATATTATGACACGAGATTGGCTCTTTTTTCTTGCGGAAAGGAGAGTAACCGGAAGCGATTTATTAGTTACAAGGGCCTCACCCCTTCCGCAGAGTATTCTACCACGTGTACGTACTTCGCATTTTTTTAAAATGGAAATTTTTTCACTCCCTTCCGCATTTGCACTCTTCACCACGCTCTCAGCCCTTTCTCCCTCAAAAAATCATCTCTCCTACCTCGAATCCCCACCCACTCCCACGGTTTCCTCCTCTCGCCCTGCCCGGCATCCCTCAGTCCACCACACAACTAGTGGCGCCTTTTCACCCCCCTTCTCCACCCCTTGGGCCTCACTTTGCTAGACCCCTTCTCGACCTCCCGGCCGCGAGTTCCCCCACCAGCATTCTCCTCCCGCTCCCCCCATCCGCTCCCAACAGTCCCCGCTAATATTTCACAATGTTCCCTAATTGAAAAGTTCCGAGGGCGCCAAATCCACTTTTTCCTCTTGCGCCGCCAACACCCCACTCCCTTTTCCAACCCGCTTGCCCCTCCCGTTAGCTGGGGGAGCAGGGGGAAGAATGGTTTTGATGGCCTTTTTGTTAAGACCTCGCAGATCCTTTCCCCTTTAGGTTTTCTCCCGGCAGATGCTCCACCATTCTTGACTTAACCTCGGCGAACACCTAAGTGTTGTTCTTCTTTTCCTGACTTTGTGCTTAACTTGTGTTAACCCATCCCAACGTTTGTTCTGTGACAGATATAAGTATTCGATACAGGGTACTACGTACGATTCAAAATGCCGTTGTAAATGAGCAATCCAAGTTAGCATAGCACGCCGGAAGCGTTGTTAAGACTGTTACTGGCAATACTTTTGTACAAAGTCAGTTCTCCGAACTTTCTGCCATTAGCTGTGTGTGTGTGTGTAAGTATATGTATATGCAACATGTATATATATATATATATATATATATATATATATATATATATATATATATATATATTTATATATATATATATATATATATACTATATATATATACTCATATATACAGAAACAGATATAAGGAAAAGGGATAGGAACACACATAAAGGATGAACACAATAAAGGTGGGGAAGGCGGAATCGAACGGATCACAAGAGTAAAAATATTTCCTTGACCGGGAAATATTTTTACTCTTGTGATCCGTTCGATTCCGCCTTCCCCACCTTTATTGTGTTCATCCTTTATGTGTGTTCCTATCCCTTTTACTTATATCTGTTTCTGCATATATGGGTATTTATTCGCCGTTTGGCGGGATTTCGTGTTTGAATGTATATATATATATATATATATATATATATATATATATATATATATATATATATATATATATGTATATATATATATATACATATATATATATATGTATATATATATATATATGTATATACATATATATATGTATATATATACATATATATATATATGTATCACACACACACACATATATGCTTGGATAGTATAGGTAGATTTGTATATATTAGTAGCTTTTATGACAAGAAAGGTTGTGAATTTTTGGTTGATATTAGATGTATTAGGTTTGAGGAAATTGAAATCTGAGGAAGATGTAGTGAGCATAAAGGAGATGTTAGAGTTAGTGTTGAGGGAGAAAATAAATATTTTTAGATTGCTGAATTTGTATGATCAGACAAGGAATATATCATGTTTGTGTCTTAAAATCCTTTCAGAGTGATTCAAGCATTTTGAGATTTGAAATCAAATATGCATTATGCTTTGAGGTTTCCCCTCGTGGAATTACGTGATGATCTGTTCTGTAATATATATAGTAGAGGAGTTTGTAATTTTAAAGGAGAAACTTTCCACAGACTTCATTTAGAATACAAGGCTTGTCATCGACATTCGACATCATTAGGTAAAAATTACGTTCACATTCGGCATCAAATATATACACGCCCAGGACAAAGGGGAGAGATTGGCTGAGAATTCCACGAATATGAGGAATATCTGAACAGTTTTTGGCTTAAATATGAAGATCGTAGCATTCTTCAACTAAAGAACATGAAATTAGCATTAAATGTAATATTTAGTCCCATGGTGAACGAGATATTTTGACAATTACTTTGGCAGAATTTAGGTTGTATTAATAATTTTATTATTAATTTTGATAATGAGGTATGCAATATTTTTTTTAGATTCATAACAGCGATATCATTTTCATAACCAATAACTTTCTGGTGTATATCGTACCATTGCTTGAAGTTTGGAATGTCCAATGTTTGAGCCAACTCTTTCGCGAATATGAGAAAATGCATGAGCCGCTACATATTCCCGATTACTGTTTCGGACATATTGCAATTGGATAATTTTTATATATCCTTAGGATTAGGTCGGGAAAATAGGAAATTATAATATTTTTCTTAATTTGCGCTTTTACAGTTTATAAATCAATGTTTAAGCGCGAAATATAAATGAGAACCCCCTCTAAATGGATTTATAATTTATTAATATGACGATTAAATCGTGAGTTTCTAAATACAATCTTCCTTTTATTAAAAATCCGTGGGGCTTTTAAAAGTTCTTTGCATAATTTATCTAATTAAATTGAGTCTAAAATATAATACTTCATAAAGCATATTTGATGATATATCCTTTGCTCATAATGTTCTTTGAGTTTTTTAAATGCTCAATATTTACAAATTAATGTGGCGCAGTTTTTGAAAATCATTAATATAATTCGTTTAAATTTACAGGGAATATCCTTTCGAAGACACCGACCTGCAAAAGCAAGGTCTTATGGGTGCTTAAATGTAGATCACTAGTTTTCTGACTAGGTGAGTGGAATTGTTTTAGCTGAAAATGGGGATGATTTTGAAATAATTCTTTAAGGCTGTGTCTCAAAGACCAAAAAATCGTTGCTTCAAAGTTGCATTGACTTTCATTCATTCACTTGACATTCATTTAATCCGGTTATTACTGGCATAGAAGTTTTTGCTCGGATGAAGCTCAGTTGATTTGCTACACGTAAGGATATACTGTTGAAGTGTTTTTACCTCCATAAGTTGTCTCGTATTAATGTTTTAATGCAAGAATATTAACACATCGATGTGACGTATAAACTTTAATATTGCCTGTTTTATATCTCCTGCCGCGCGTCCATGAGGTATTTATTACGGGTCATAAGACAGGCGTAAAATAAATTTCAATCTTGGTTAAGAGTAAATTCGCTCTGAAATTTATTGCCTACATTAATTCCGACGCCCAGTTCCAAGCTACGAGTCGGAAAAGAGGGGGGGAGCTGAGAGGGAAATCCTGGGTCAGAGCTCGTCACTAAGGCCACCCTCTCCTTTCGCGATATTCCGACAACCCACCACACTCTTGATTATATATTTTCAGCCCTATGCCTTGAAAGTGGTGCCACATAGAACCCGATTAATCCAAAAAGGGTTATAAGGTGTGACCCCAGTCCCTTACTCCTGTCCCATTGGCGTTAAATACGTCCCATTCAAGCCAGATCTGTAAGAAATATACTTCAATGGTCATATTTATGAGATCCGGGATATAAACCGCTATTCCCCAGATGGATATTAATGATTTTGAAGTTCAAGTCCGCCCTTTAAGTGTTCCGGCAGTTAATTTAGGTTTTTACGATCGCTTCCGTCTCAGGTGCTCGTTTCACGGGTTTCATTTTTTTTATTTTCTTGGAGTGAAAATTTCAATATTTCCCCGCGGCTTTGTTAGTACCACGTGATAGAAATGGAATTCAGAGAATTTCTCACTCGGGTCATGACAAGTAGATCTCGGAATTAGGAATCTCCAGTAGTGTTTATGATCACAGGCTGTTCGTATTGCGAAGGAGTTGGAGAATCTGATTCGAGGCATCAAGAAGTAATGGGGAATTTTTACGATGGGCACCAAAGTTGCAAGATTGCTGAGGAAAAATCTAATTCCTGAAATGAAATGAGAATGATTAAATTGAGATCTTCCGTCTCTCTCTTCATCTATATCTGCATTTAATCCCGCAATTCACTGCAAGAGTGTATGTTTGGTGTGTTAGGTCACCAGCCATGCATGCAAAATCACAATCAGGACACCTCTACACAAATAATGGTCTGAAAGTGCAGGGAAGGAAAATAATTAATCGGACGCAAAAAGATACTGGTACTCTCCGTTGATGACATTATCGATAATCATGGCATTTCCTTTACTTCATGGGTAGCACATTGCAGGAGTTACGAGTATAAAACCTGAATAACACTTGCTAACTGAGTTTCGTCAAATACCAGAAGCTCCTGTATTTTCCAAAGAGTTACATCAATTATTTTCCAAGACTTATAATTACTGAAAACTGACAATGTCTCCGTCCTTGCCTAAATACGGTCCTCTTTATGATTGTAAAAAGATTTAAAATCTCTGTGTAATTTGCTGTATATATTAACCGCAAGGAAAAATATTATCTCCGCCGTATACCTGCACTGCAAAATATATTTCCTCCAATATTTCTCAAAATCAGAAGGATATCCTTGACTACTTACTATTTTGCAACATTTTAAGGAAAACTTGTAAGCTTAAAAATGAAGTATTGGAAATTTTTCTGTAATTCTGGCAAATTTCCTGGAATTTTTAATGTAAACAATATTGACTGAAAATTATTATCCTTTAATTCAGTCATGGACTTGAGGAAAATAATGAGAAACTTGAAGTAAAATTACATTTGCGTTAATTGAAAACAATGAAAAGTATTTTTTTATAGTACTTTATCGTATTTTTTCATTATAATGTGGAAACAGAAAAAACAGAAACATTAAAATGCTAATGTTGAATAACATCTAAATTAAATCATAAATACCACTTGAGCACTTAATAGAGAACTATAAATCTAAGTAACGCAATGTATGTCGACAAAAATCAATATTATCGAATGTCTACTTCTTAGCAATAACTTTCCAAAGCCGCTCAATAACACAATATTATATTCAGGCAGTACAACTATAGGACCATACGTACTTTGCTTGCCGTAAACAAAGTGCCAACGCACTATTACAGCCCTCTGTAAAATGTACCAACCAGTAACAGTAACCACAACATCAGGGATTTGAACAAACACACACTAACCGCCTAGTCGCTAACTACCAACCCAAAAATTCACAAACTCACTCAAGATCGATTTTTCAACATTACTACTGATCACTAATGAAAAAAAGAATGTATCAGGGCAACAATTCTAAGATTTGTTTGACATATAGCGTCGTATCGCAAATGACCAACATTTACTGATGGCTGCATTCACCATATATAAATGAGTAAATGGTAACCTTGGCCTCGTCATATTCGCATGATTCGGGATGGTATAAATGGTAACAATAGAAGAAGCGCGAGATATGTAGATGATTATTTGCATTAGGAGCATCCATGGATACGATACACGGACACGTACTATGCACTTCAATGGTAATTTGACTAGTCAATGTATTTTCAAAGAAATTTGAAAGAACGTTTTGTGAGCAGAACTAAGTATGTTATCAGTTACATTTCCCAAAGATTACCATTTCTGGTTGTTTTTATTTTATAGGTAACTAAGCCGGTAAACAAATAAAGAAAATAAAGCAAAAAAAACATTTAGCAAAAGAAGCGTGGTGGAAGACGCAGTGTGAGTATAAGCAAAAATTGCAGAAGAAGGGTGAAATGAGTAAGCTATACAAGAAGGTAAAAATACTATTGGGAAGTAAGAAAGAAAGATCTGTGTCAACAGTTAGAGATAACTTGGGTAAGATAAAATTTACCAAAGAAAAGACCCAAGAGAGATGGAAGGAATTAATAGAAATACTGTATGGTAAGAAACTTAATTCAGGGTTTGCCATAATCAGCAGTGCTATTCAACGTATATGTCGAGGGTAAGATTTAAGGGGCATGGGTATGTAATTTTATTTATATATATATATATATATATATATATATATATATATATATATATATATATATCAGTAATATACCGTTTAACGTATGTTTGGATGGGCACAAGCTACTTAGCTACCAAAGGGTATAGCAGAAATTCCATTGTTTCTCATAACAAAGCATTACCCAGCATCCAACATTACAATTAACACCTCTTTAAATGCAATTAATTACTTCCTATTTTCATTACGTCCAACATCCCCGTCATATTCCTTCTGCTTCCTTTTTTGCCTAACAATCTCCCCCTTTTTATAATCTTCAACTTCCTATTACCAATCAAAATGCTCTGAATCCATCTTTCCGACCTCATTTGTATTTTTTCCAATAATCCTCTCTCCTCTCCTACCATCCTGGTTCATTGTCCATATTTCCACGTTGTACAAAATTGCGCTCCATTTCAAATTTTTAACGAGCCTTTGATTACCATCCTTACTCTGCGGCCCGGTCATTAGCAGTCTCATTCTTGTGAAAGCCTCTTTGCCTAACACTTTTCTTCGCCGCATGTCCCTACTACCTTTACCATTTTGGTTAAGAACACTTCCAACGTACATTAACTGTCCACCTAATCTAGTGTTTGTCCTCCTAATTTAACGTTCCCTTAGTCTTTTTCAACCAAAAAACCGCATTACCTTCGTTTATTTATGTTTTCTTATCCCATACCTATTAAACTGTCTAAACAATACACTCCGAAATAGTTGCAACCCCATCACTGATTGAAAACCTAAATCTTGAACATCCACAAACCTAACTGATTTTATTCAATACCCACCGAGTTTCATTCCGATCTCTAGTTCTTCCCATGCCTATTTCATCATTTTGCCATAAATACGTTGAACAACAAGGTGATAATGAACAAATTTTAACTTGAATTAAATTTATTTATATGCCTTTCACATTTTTAGATTAATAGTAAAAAATATTTGTGTGTGGCAAAAGGTGAGCTGATGTCAAAATGTTAAAATCATTTATTCTCCTAATTAAATTAAACAGTGCGTAACATGAATATACAAGCATGGATTACTGCAAAACGCATCATCCAATTTTAAAAAAATTGTGCTTTTGAGATGGAAAGATTTAATTTGTTGGGAAATCTCATGAACTTTCAAAGAGCAGCTTTTTAAATATTTTTTCTTAGTAATGTAAATCCGGGCAATTTTTCTCTCGCAAATTATTTTCTATGCATGAGTACACTATATTGAAATTCTCAAAAATATTGGGTTTAAAATAACCTGCATTTGATAATACTACCTTGATCAAAAAGTTCCCGGAATAACCACCGTGTGGCGCTCCCATCGTTCCGATTTGAGTTCTGTTTTTTTTTGTTAAATTGGTACATCTGTTGTTGATATTCCCTTTAAATCTTAGTGTCATAACTTGACATTTGCAAAAGTTACGTAGCCAAGAGTACATCTATCTCTGTGTGTGTTGGCGATTTTTTACAATTGCAGAAATGGATTTAAATTTGACACAACGAACTTGTATTAAATTTTGCGTAAAAAACGGATTTAGTGGCGCACGGACGTTGGAAATGTTGGAAAAGTGTTTCGGCAACGATTCTCTAAAAAAAACGGTCGTTTACCAGTGGCACGAGCGGTTAGGAAGTGGTCGTGAGTCAATCGAAGATGATGAACGCAGTGGCAGACCATCGACATCGAAAGTCGGTGAAAAAATTGATAAAGTAAAAGAAATGTTGGTCAATAACCGCAAATTAACCATCAGAGAAATAGCGGAGGACCTGAACATTGCCTATGGATCCGCCCAAGACATTGTGGTTAATGATTTGGGTTTCCGTCGTGTAGCAGCAAAGTTGGTGCCAAAAGACCTCAATTTCATGCAAAAAAGAGACCGTGTTGACGTCGCAAAAGACATGATTTGCGAGGCTGAATCCGATCCCACTTTCATCAAAAGGATCATTACTGGAGACGAGACGTGGGTTTATGAGTACGACACGCAATCCAGACATCAGGCAAGTGAATGGCGTTCACCAAATGAGCCGAGACCAAAAAAACCACGTCGTTTTCAGTCAAAAAAGAAGGCAATGCTGACGGTTTTCATGGATTAGAACGGTGTAGTGCATCATGAATTTTTGCCAGAAGGCCAGACCATAAACAAAGAGTATTATTTGGGCGTTATGAGACGTTTGCGTGAAGCAATTCGCCGAAAGAGACCAGAAATGTGGGCAGAAAACTCGTGGATTTTGCACCATGATAACGCACCGTCGCACAGTGCTATCATTATTCGTAATTTTTTGACGAAAAATGCAACAAATACCATCCAACAGCCACCGAATTCACCTGATTTGGCTCCCTGTGACTTCTTTCTGTTCAATCGAGTTAAAAAACCATTACGGGGAACGCGTTTTAGCAGCCGAGAGGAAGTAATGGAAAAATCGCAGGAAGCACTGATGGACATACCGAAAACCGAATATAAAAAATGTTTCGAGGATTGGATCAAGCGCTGGCATAAGTGTGTTGCAGTCGATGGGGATTACTTTGAAGGGGACAATATAGATTTAGATGGATAAACTTGTATTTTTAATTTTCTGAATAAATTCCGGGAAATTTTTGATCAAGGTAGTATTTGTAGTGTAAAGTAATGTATTTTTTTACTCGTCACAAACATTCCTGTTGTTTAAATACTTAAAAATTACTGAATATTCCTAAATATAAACCCCGCTGACACTGGCCCTGAAATAACCCTGAAAGTATCCATTAAGTTAAAAATAATTAATTTTTCATCTCGATTTAATACAAAATCTAATATGAAGAATTTTTGTATTTAATTCTTGGGAAAATAGAGTTTACAAATTAAATGCGACACAATTGTAAAGAGATAATACTATTTTTTATTACGTATGTTAATGCAAATATCATGACTTTAAAATAATCGTATGAAATTAGTGAGAATTGTTATATTAAAGGGGAGTCGCAACAATTGTGATGATCGTGTAATGATGATAAAATATTTGTAAATAATACTGTTAAGATTTCTAGGATAGGCGTACAAGGTGGGAGCTGCTATGCAACAAAGATGAGGTGAATTACAAAAAAATGGGGTAGTCACGAAAGTATGATCTTTTCCTAATCTCGATAGTGATTTCATTAGCAATGACATGAGTGGGATGTCTGATCTTTGAGTTGTATTTTAGTTAAATTTTTCGCAATGGTGTTTCTGTGCAGGTGGTTTCCAAAGAAAACATTCTAATCTATTTAAAATTTGTAAATGTAAAATTTTCTGCCTAAAATTTCCAGTTACTTTCTCATTCATCTTCTAAAAGTACCAGAAAATCGTTTTAAGTCATATATAGGTAATGGGAGTTTTCAGTAACATGGCAATGATAACACCTATACTTGAGTAAAATAATTCATTTGATGTTTTAAAATGGCAAAAATGTAAAATATTGAAAAATTCATGCCTTCATGAATGACCCATTAAGTTACATACACGTTCTATAATAATTTCTGACTTCAAGATGTATTTGCGAGTAAATTTTCATGTTTTTCATCCATTTCAACCTTAACCTTCGAAAGAAACTAACTTTCAATGCCTTGTGCTTTTTCTTTCCTCTTGGTAGGATAACATTGCTTTTCTTTATTTTGAAACATATGATTACGATGGAAAAATATCATGGGAAGAAAAAAAATACAAACATTTTTTATGAATCACTCATTTACTTAGTTTAAAAGTTTCTCCCCATCGAAATTACTATTTTAAATTTTGTAACATTTTTTTTGCCATCTCCTTACTCTTTTCCGTTCTCTCCTTTCTTTCTACGGCGGCCGTGTATTTATCTCCCGGGTACTCACGATTTTCAACATGCTTCAAGTCTCATCCACCCTTCCCCCATTCACTCACAGGGAAATCCCCTCCCTCTACCCTCTCGCTTGGCTGACCACAGCAATCCTTGCGAACTCATTTAGTACAGGATCCATTTGTCGAACTCTCTTTCGACGCATCAAAACGCTTACTTTTTCCCAACCACCCACCTCCTCCTCCTTCTCCTAAGTCCCCACCCAGACCCCAGGCAATCCATCAACTCCACCCTTAAAAAGGCCTCCAACCCCCCACCCCACCCACCCTGATCCCACCATCACCCTTTTGCACCCTCTTCTCTCCCTCGCTTCCATTGAGCCCACCCCGCGAAGATTTCTCCCATAAAACTCAAAAAGTTGAGCGTTTTCATTGCCGCACTGGAAGCAATTAACGAGTCCGCGCCCGAGTAATGACCCGCCTCCGACTCGTGACCCGTGCATGATGAATGGAAGCAAATGATTTAGCCGTCGTCTCCTACGCACAGTCATACCGACAGATACCGGGCTACCACATTGTCCCTCACACGACCACGCATCTTTCTTAATGTTCGTGTATGCCCTTTAATCCTAAGGACGCATTACCGGTGCATATTAAGACGGCATTATACACGGCTTCATGCTCGTTAGCACCCGTTCGATTCACCAGTTAGAATGGAAGAAGTGAGCATACATTGGCGGAAAAGTATTAGGTTCTAAGTTTTCTGCTTATATTCTTTGACCTCCATAGGCAATGTACACCTGTATGGTATCCTTAAAGCTACCACATGATCGGTGGTCATATATGCAAAAGTATCAACTCTCGTGATTCTTATATATTAGCTCAAACGCAATCCCCACTCTTACACATACGCTTCTGCATCCTCATTTACATTATACGGTAATTAAAGAAATTATTAAACTTTTATATTTTGTATTTTTGTGAATGCTCATTCATTTGGACATTGGGTTTAATTTTGTTATAAATGAGTGCCGTACGATAGGACAAAGCGTGCTCAAATGTAAGGGTGAAGGTATTTTTCAAAATGGTAATCGAAACTACCAGTAGCTAACGTGCTTGCTTCCCACCTAGAGGGCCCGGAATCGAATCCCGAAGATGGTAGATATTTTTCAGTAGTATCCCGATCCCTACTTAAGGTGCTTTTGTGGAGAGCACTTTAAGTGAACACGCCGTCTGTCAGATGGGACATTTGCAGACCCCTTGGCGCCTTTTGTCAAGAGTAGGCTTTTGCTGACGCCGGGTTTCTCTTCACCCTTCATCCTTCCTAGTCCATCCTCATTGCCACAAATGATCTTCGCTGTCGGTCACCTCCCCTAAAAATAGCACTACTTGAATCTATCAGTGTAATTTGGTGCCTTAATAATAGCCAAGATATCGTAAGAAAAGTAATGTTCCTTGCTCCTTTTTATAGGCCAAAGGAAGTAAGAAATGGAACATGGAAAAACTAAACGGTCCTTAATTCTGAAACAAATACGTATATCGATTTGTGCCACACCTAAACGATGAGTTAAAAACATATTAAAATAGCCATGGGGGAGTTTAGATGCTACTACATACAAAGCTCATGAAACGATAAAATTAATATCTATTAAAAACCTATTCATGTCAGGTAAGAGAAAATTTAAATGCGATGTAGATATTTAGAAAATATTGTTGAAATATGAGACTGAAAATTAGTTAAATGGTAAAATTAGGTACTGCTCAAAGGACAAGTATGTTCTAGTTGTGATTTCATATTTAGGAAATTATACTCATAAGTTTTGGTAATCAGTTTTTAAGAGCTTTTTATAGTAGAAGTAAAACATTTTACGACGTTTCTTCGGGTAATAAAGTTTCCTATTTTTTCTGACAAACTGAAGACATCAGAAAGCTGAGCTTCTATTTCTTCACGTAATAATATTCCTCTACATAAACTCATTTTTACAACTTCGACATCACGGCTTAATGATCCTCAGGGACACATTTTCACAGCCCCCTTTTGCCCACTGGATAATATCCGCTGATCCGTGGTCGAGGGTTTTTGAGGTCATTGTCAAATAATGTTCGGTCTTTGATTTGTCGTATCTACGAACGCTCACATTTCACATCCAAAATGCCATCATAGAATGTCTTGTTCAATTGACAATTCATTGGTTGGGAGTTTAACCAAACGAGTGGAGAAAAATGAATGATAACACTGTTCTTAAACAGAACACGTCAATAATTTAAGTATCGAAAACACTTCTCTTTCTAGCGATGGCTTTTTAAAAAAATCCGTAACTAAGGGTACCGCAATTCATGTTTTTTTATTAACAAAGAGTGAACGCATATTTTAAATTCAGTAATATCTTTCCTTCTACTCCTTTCCCAGAAATGACTAGCTCTAACTTGAGTGAGTCTCAAATTTTGAAAAGATATAAATACAGTTTATAAAAATTGCGAAATTTAATTGTAGTAATATTGAAATGAAACTGCTTAGTACTGAAACACAATAAATATAATGTCTATTAACGAATGCGTACGCTGAAACGGAGAAGTTTTGCAAATGTTAGGTCATATTATTCAAACCTAATTTTACTTAAACTCTAATATACCTTTTCCATTGGCCCGAAATTCGAACAAATGAAAGAAAAAGTTTTTAATTATGGCCTAGCATTGACAAAAACAATATTTAATTGAAATCTATCCTCTCGCGTTTAATCCAAAATATCGTCGAACCATTTAGTAAATATCCCAAAACAGAGCTCTTGCTTATAGCCTTTATGCTTTTAAGGATAATGGGACAGAAAGGAATGACATTTTAATTAATTTCCTGTATCCTAATTCAAGTATAATCCACTGAATTTCCTTGCGCAAGAAACACGACCTGGAAGAAGAAAACCCCAAACTGCAAGTTCCTCCGAAAGGTAAAGATTAACGCTCCCATACCAAGAAGAAGTGGAAAATAAAGGGAGCCCAGTATTGCAAACTCAAGTAAAAACACAAATTGGTTTTAGCAATTGCTTTTACTGCAAATCGTAGACATTTCGCCTCTGAAGTCTCCTGTAATTCTTCTTCATGTTCCTGGATCCCAAGCCAAGGAATTGCTATAAAATAAACAAAAGTGCTATTCCTCTTGGTGATGCAAAAACCAACATTCTTTGCAAGTACTTTATACAAACGATATTGCCTCTTATTTCTCATTCAATCTCCTCCATATGTCTTATCTAACGTTCTCTATTTATGGCTTTCGAGAGAACCACTACCAGCATTGCAAAATTGACTCCCCTCGTGTAATTTAATGGCATGTACCTAAAGCTGTATTGCAGTAAATTTTGTATTTATCAGCCCAATTTCCCGTTGAAAAGCACCAAGAGATATCAAAGACGTTCGTGACAGAATTCAATTTTCTAGCTTCCATATAAAAAAGGGACGGAAAGAATCTCTGGTAAAATAGTTTCTCCGGATATGTTAGAATAAAACAGCGTGAATTGTACGTTCTCTGCAGTGTAGGGCTTTAAAATATAATCCAAAGATGACGACGGGCTTCATAAGCGGTAGCTTTCCTTCTTTCTTGTAGATATATTTAAAATAAGTCAATTTGTTAAGAATAATTGCTTGATAACGGAAGAGTTTTAATATTAAAATCCGAGTCAGTTGTTATTAATTATTTATTATTTTAGTGTTCATTAAACTTTTCTTAAAAATCATGCTTTATTCAATGAAATCCAAGAACGTAAAATTTACTCTCAAATGAGAAGAAAATACAGAGCAAAATGAGGGCTATTGTGTGATACTTAAGAAAATATATAGGACTTAGTGATTCAGAAATTGGGTCGTCAAAAAAGTAAAGTAGAGAATGGAATCATATTAATTGGTTAGTATTATAATATAGTCGGAAATCCATTAAACAGGATGGAAAGACTAACGAAGAAACACTACAACTAAACTAAACTAAACCTATGGCATGAAATTGGGTAGAACTATTTGAGAGATAGTGAAGATATTAAAGGGGGTACAAGCAATTTTAGGGAATTGGGAGGTCTGATTTAAGTACGCGAAAAATTTAAATATAGCTGTTAGAGGCAGAAAAAATGACATTTTCTAATACCGTTACTTGAAGTGGAACTTCTGAGGAGACGGCAAGTAAAGAGGGACAGAGATTGCTGAGGTTTCGCAATTAGTGCAGAGAAGTTTTAAAAACACGTGTAAAAGTTTTTCGAAATAACCAGAAACTTCTTCTGCATGATAAAATTCCTATAAGAACACTGCAGATAAACTGTAGGGCGACGAATAAACTTTTTATTTTGATTTTTTTTTAAATTCAATCCCCTGTTACCAAATTCCCTACACTTACTAGCGACCGTTTGAATTAAGACTAGGCTCGGTTTAAAGTAAGGTGCAGTTTATATTATCTTCAATTGAAACGGAGGCACATACATACTTGCATGCACGTATGTGTGTGTGTAAGTGTAGTATATTTATGGCCAATAATTACCTGCAAAGCTTTGAGATGAGGCCGGAGGAACGAAAACTCAAAGCCGACGCTCACTACTGCGAGAAATCATTTTCTTTGTCGATTCGATGCTTCCACGAATTCCGGACCGTGTTTGCACGGCGTTTTAAATTTTCCACTCCCCGTATGAGAGGATGAGGGCGACCTCAAAAACGTTCCAGTGCTTCCACCCATACCGCCACCCCCCATCTCCAAGCCCTTTCCTCCAAGCCCCTCCTCCACCCACCGCTTACTTTATGCCCTCATATATGCCTTTTAAGCGATTCCACTCGACGTCAAGGGAATTCATCTCTTGAGTCTCTCTCTCTCTCTGTACTACCCCTACCGCTCTCACTGCCATCTTTTTCCCGGCATCCCTCCCTCTCCATCTCCTATCTGTCTTTCCCTCTCTCTCCTTCACCCTCTCTCCAGACTTCCAAAACACTCGTTCCTTCCTCTCCCTCATTCATGTAACCCACGCTCCATTTCCACCGAGATTAACTCGTGGAAGAGCCACCAGAGAGCAGGACTGGAGACTTGTCTTCCGATTGAAACGAACGAGTCTGGGGTAAAAGATGTTTCTTGTGGAATCAAAGGAGTGGGTGAGGGGTAGGTCGAGTCGGGCCCAGGGCAGAAGGGTGGGGGCTAGGGAAGGCGAAAGTGGGCGTTTTTTTTCTTTTAAAAAGGAGTAGCGGAGGCGAAAGCGTTGGTTGGAGTGGGGGAATGGCTTTTCAGAGACTGGGTGAGACCCGCAGAGCGGAATATTAAGACCAATGACCTAAAA
This sequence comes from Hetaerina americana, assembly GCF_022747635.1. Taxonomy (NCBI): domain Eukaryota; kingdom Metazoa; phylum Arthropoda; class Insecta; order Odonata; family Calopterygidae; genus Hetaerina; species Hetaerina americana. Next base: position 44,118,506 of record NW_027286181.1, read on the forward strand.
ATAAAATTGTTTGAGTATCACGTGCTCTGTACTGAAATTTATGCTCAATTTTTTATTGAAATTGTAAAAAAATACCTGTAAAATCTGTTGTTTTAAGTCTTCTAAGCAAAGATTCCTGTCAGGTTCTAAAGTTCAGGTGGATCTTAACATGTTTGTTGTTAGGGTAAAATCAGTGTATCCTTAATTAAATTAAGGGTGTAAATTTTCCCGAAGAGTCTAAGAATACTCTGCAATGAAGTTATCCTTCCTTTTACTCGGTAAGTCCTATGTATAAATCAGTAATGTACAAATTCAGACAAATGCACTAATCAAATTTGAAATGCACCTAATCGCGAATGATTACTTCGGAATTTCCCAATATTAGTTATCCTAAGTATAATTATGAGAAGAATGAGCAGAGAAAGAGGGGAAAAGGCCATAGAAATGTGCAGAAACGCAGATTTTGGAGAGGATGCTAGAGCATCAACCTCACCGGTTCTATTGACGAAAATTCAGGAGAGAGCATTATGCTCAGAACGATTGTTGTGAAGTGCTTCCTGAGATTAAGGGTATGGAATGGTTTAGATAATACAGAAGCAATAACTGAGATACAGACTACACAGATAATGTAGTTCTGAAGTAGATATCTTGGAAGTTAAAATCTGTTAGGGGTGAAGAATATTTCTTATTCCCAGTGAAATTCTTTATGGAAAATCAATTGAGTGTGGTATTTTATAGGGATGGGCATCTGAAAATTAGTCCATAATGCCCCATCATAGTGGTTAGGAGATGAAAAATCAATAAATACGGAAAAAAATGTGTAGAGAAACAGCCAAAAGAAGGAAAACCTCATATAGGAATCTTTGAATCACGGCGGTAGTGATGCAAATGAATGAAAACAGAAGGAAGGACAAGAGTATGGGAAATTAAAATGGAAAGTTTTCTTATAAGTAGATTTAAAATAGCGCATGAAAGATTAAAGCCACCTATACGAGATATGCTTTTCGTATGCTTGATAAAAACCACGTTGAGGATCTCAGTGAGAGATTCATTATGATTCTTGACTCAAACGGGAAATTTTAATTGACGGTAGCTATGAAGTGAGGAGATTGAATGCATATTTGGAGAAACTTTATAATGGAAGAGATCTCACAAAAATATTTGAAGAGGTTGCTGGAGATACTACGCAGAGATTGGAACTCGATTCGGCACTTAAGTACCAACTCATCAAGACCTGCGGAATCAATGGTGTTATTCCGAGCTTATTAAAAATTCTAGGGAGAATACGGAGTCGTAAAATTCATCTATGTTGTGTACTCGACTGGAAAATTCCAATGCACTTCTTAAAGAGCATAATTATTCCTATTTCCAAAAGGAAGAAGGCAGTCGAATGTGAAAACTTTTGAGCCACTAGTCTGATGACTCTTGCATCGTAGAACTTAACAATTATTTTCCGCAAAAGGATGTTTCGTAACTCAGAGGAGTTCTTAGATGAAGTTCTGTTCAAATTTAGGAAAATTTGGGTCACAAGAGAAGCTATTTCACCTCTTAGATTAATGAACAGACATCCACTGATTCTTTGAACCAATGGAAAACATTTGATTACGTCAATTGACCTATAAGTCAAATTGAGTCAAATTCTGAAGAATATGAACCCTCTAACCCATTTAAAGAAAAAACGACGGTAATCATTTCTCAATCCATAAGTGATGAATTAAAAATAAACAAAACTACTAGAGCCAAATTTTATACCATTACACGTTATTTTTAATGTTTACAAATTAAATAATAAGTTAAGTGATTAAAAATGCTTCTTGGGTAGAGATGAATTTGGATTTTTGTGAAAAACGGGATTTTGCCTTGTACTGACGAAATTGCTGTTATATGTATGTGTTAATATAATTTTATAATTAATTATCAGTATTGTTTTAGATTTTATACCTTTATATGATCTACGTTCCGTTCTTATATTAACTCTTTGCATTGATCGGTAAAACTCAAGTATAGCGTGTGCTGTGATAAAATGCCTGTATTGAGAAACAAAATGATATTCGAATTTTTGAGCAGGAAAATGAGAAGAGCATAAATTATTTGCCATGAAGGAAAGTACTGAGACATTCACCGGTGAATGTTGTTTAAGAGAGCCGTCAAAACACAGAATGTTAGGAGTCTTTGGAGCAGAAGAGCTGGATGAAATATTTTTACCATTTGTTATAAGAAGGGGAAACATGTTTGCAAAGATAGAGCAGCTATGAATAAGTATGGAAAAGGAAAAGTCTCAACAAAGTTATTTAAACATACTAATATTTTCAATGCCTCTGCGGAAGCCCGGCGACATTGTGGTTTAAAGCATAAACGTATTTGATAAGTGGCTAATAGATATGGTAGATAACCATGCAAACCTTGAGAATTCTCGTGCATTGAATAGATCCAAGAAGAAAAATGAAGTTCTTGCAATCACGTTTTGGATATCAACTAATAAGGTAATCATATTTACCAAATGAAAATAACAAATAAGTTAATCGTTCTGAATTAGTTATGCTTTAATTCACATGTAAATCCAATCTCTAATAGCCGTATTAGCTTTGAATACTTACGTTTTCTGCTTTTTATGGTCCGCCGGTGATTTATGTGTGCGTGATAAATAGACAAAATACGAGAAATTCTCTCACCAAAACTTAGTTTGTTTTATATAATACCCAATTTATGCCAATTTTTGGTGCAAATTTATTGACGGGACATGCAAGGCAGTAGAGGGGAGTGTTAGCGTTCGGGGTCATTAGAATGTGGGGGAGAATACGCATTTTGATTAAACAGTACGATAAATCCGACGCTTGAAACGCCTCTGCCCATAAACGATCTCGCTATCCCTTACAGCCTCAATGTTTGCCTCTGTTTCGGCAAATAGAGTCTACCATCTCCTCCTCTACGGCCAACTCCACTCGCAACGAGCACTGCCATTTTTCCCTCTTCGGCCAGTAGGGAAATCGTCCGAGACTTCCGGTTTTCTCTCTATCTCTCTCTCAACCTCTTTATTTATAAGCCCGAGATTTTGCACCCAACCTGTGAGAAGGGGAGGTAGCAGGGAGGGTTTTCTCATCCAACACAGCCCCTAAAACTCCCTCTATTTCCACATCCACCCACGCTTCGCTGGTGACCGGTACGGCAAACAAGATCTGACCGTCGGGCAAACAATCCGGCCGAAGGACCGTGACAATCTCTCTCCCTCTCTCCATCTCTGTATCCTTCTCTCTGCCTCTCCAGCTCTCTCTCTCCTCTATATCTTTATCTATCCGTCCCTCTCTTATCTTGATCTTTATCTCTCTCTCCTCTCTGAATCTTTTTTTCTGCTTATCTTCCCTTCTACGTTTCCTTTCCTTCTCCTTTCTATTCCTCATTTCTCATTCGCTCCTTTCTCTTTCTCATCTCTCCCTCCCTCTTTTCTCTCGTTCTTTCTCTCTTGCTTATTCTCTCCATCACTCCATTCCTCTCCGCTCTATTTTCTTCTTTGCCGCACAACCTGGTTGTGGCTCGCAGGGCACTACATATAACCATCTCTCCTCTCTCTCTCCCAATAACTTCATATTTCTCTCTATCTCTCTCTGCAGATTCCTCTCAATTACTCTCTCAATCTTTCTCTCCCACACTCTTCGTCCCTCCAGCCCCATGCAGTAGGTTGGACTAACGAAGCCAGAGCAGCAGCGGGAGGAGTTAGGAGGTGGCGTCTCCGTTGCCATCACTCGAAGCCGCTGTTTTGAATTTGGAACGGCACGGGGCATTGAGCGGCCGGCCATAGGTGGGAGAAAGTGGGGTATGTCGGCGTGAGCATGCGTTCGTACGTGTCCGTACGTACGTGTGAGTGTATGTGTCTGTGTGGGGAGAGGAGTGTTGGATGATGATGACGGGACTGTTTTCGTCGTGGGCGTTTTTGGGGAGGGGCGAGACGCCTGCCTGAGTAACAATCTCCCTTCACAAAATTTCGCTCCGGCGTTGGCGATTCGCACACATTCACTTCTCCCCGCCAATCGGCCAAGTTCATTAGAGTGGTCGCGGCCAGGAGAGTCGCAGCACAAGCGAAAAACAACCCTAGGGAAAGGGTGGGATCGTTGGTGCACGATTTAGTGACAAACGCACGGACACTAAGTAGCGGGTGGAGTTTCGTGCCAGCGAGGCAAGCGGCTCCGGCTTTCTACTGGCTAAGCAGGTAATAGAAATTGTTAAAAATCTTTCAATAAAACAAACCACGGAGCAACGACAGTCATTATTCTTTGTCGGTCCGCTTCCTATGCGACTTAGTGTTGTGCCGTTTAAATTCCACCATCCCCATCGAATGGCCAAGGGAATTTTTCCTTGCCCTCCCCGCAATTTAAAATATAGCATCAGAGTGTTGGTTATACTGCGTGAACAATAAACTAAACGACGTAAAAAATGACAGTAAAAGTGAGGAGTTCAATTCGCCAGAAGGAATGGGAAGCTGATTTCAAAATATATCTTAATACATTTGTTAAATAAATATAAAAACATGGTTTCGAGGAAAATATGCATAGAGAAAGGCTGATCACGAAGGAAAATAAAACCTTTTGTATGGATATAGACGAACATAATACGCGTAAATTTTTAAATTCTAACAAGAACAGAAAAGATTGCTCTTTCATGACATATTTCAAAAGTCAGCCCTACTATATACAAGCTATCCGTCAATATCAGAAGAATATGATATTTTAATGTATTTCTCACTTTCATTTATATTTTCTAGGGGAAAAATCTAACTCAGAGTTTTTAATAAATTTGAAATAATGAGGAACATGATCTTAGCTAAAATTTTCAGAAGGCTTCCATGAGTGTAGATTTGTCTATAGTCCAAAATCTAAGGAAGCAATTTAATACATAGGCACTTGAACTATTATTATTGACGATTAATGTATAACAAATCTTGTTAGTAATACTCTACCATTTATAGGAAAGTAAATCAGTAGAGACCTAACACGAAGATCTATTTAAAACATTGTGCCACTCACAGGAAATAAAATTTAAAATGACCAACAGCCATTCATCATTTTATCAGATCTGGAAAAACATATGCAAACGCGGTTTTTATTGAAATATATCGTATCATGAATGACAGATCGGTAATCTAAAATGATAATCGCGTTTATCCCAACCTATAAAAAGGTCAGAGTTTGATAGTTAACTTATAATAAACGAGGGTAGTTAGATAGGTTTTCTGAATCACCTCCATATGCCAGCGCTAGCGCAACGAGTTTCCCGCATGGTAATAGATGATTCTTCATGTATAAACAAATTTCGCGTCAGTGGTCAGGGTAGAGATCTGTAGTGCAAACCACTTTCTGTTGTTGTTCCTGTTTAGTGATCTGTAAAGAAGATAAAAATTGAGATTCGAGCAGAGATTAAATGCTTGGTAAAGATAGGTATGAAAGCAAAGGTAATTTATGCCGACTTTCAGAACATTTTGGGGGTTTTTGCTCCTTCATATTCAACTTTTGTCAACTGAACAAACGAATTTAAGATTGGTCAGGCCAGCTTAGAAGATTATCCGCGTAGTGGTCGGTCAAAATGCGCCGCTACCCCATAAATGACTCCAAAAGTACATAAAATGGTCATGGAGGATCACCGACTGAAAGTGCAAGAAATTACCGATTTTGCAGGAATTATCATCTGAACGGGCATATCACATTTTATTAGTTGAATTGTGAATGGGAAAATGATCTTTGGGTTTGATAAGGTTTGGTAAGGAATAGAGTCTTCTTTTATCAAGACACGCCAAACATAAGTTTCGTTAACATGATAAAAATACGTTAACTAAAATACAAACTTTTGCCTGATCCACTCTATTCGCCTTATTTGGCTCCATCAGATTTCCACCTTTTCCTTTTGATCGAAACATCTTCTTCGGTGAACGGAGATTCTCTTCAAACGAACAGCAGAGCAAACGGGTATTTCGCAGGCGTTAAGGAATTTAATTTTCAAGATGGGCTTAAGACATTGGAATTTCGCTGGATAAAGTGCATTAATGTACAGGGAGACTACATTGAAAAATAAAAAAAACTTCACTGGCAACAGTCATTTATTCCTAGTGCATTCTGAGAACTTTCATAATTACCCTCGTATAACGGTGTTGAATTTAGCGTATAGAAAAGAGTCACGTCAGTATGTACTCTCGCATTAATTGCATATCTTAAAATATCTGCCCGAAAAATTAATATGTGGAATTAAAATTTAAGGCAATTTGGGATGCGCGCCCACAGAGATTATCTAAGGATTTGACAAATTCCAAGTAACAATGAGATATGCCGTAACAGTAACTTTTAACGGAGTCATCCGCTAAATTTGCATCACAATGTAGCAATTTCAGAGTGTACTAACCATTTTTAACGGAATCATCTGCTAAATATAAGTTTCATGGAATTTGTCAAAAGTAAAACACACTTAGTGTTTAAAATTTGGCTTTGACCTAATGGACTGTGGCTCAACGCACACTGCTACGAATGACTGTGACATTGTACCCAAGGTATTTCAGCATAAAATCTTGCTCCTTTAACTCATCGTTAGCTTAACGGCCTAAAACACTCGGTCAGGCTAAGAAGGATCCTGGTTAAAATTCCGGTCTAGGTGAATTTTATTTACACTCGTTGAAAACGTTGGATTGTAATGCACGTTTATCGGATGACTCCGATAAAAAGTTACTATCGTGGTATCTCCTGCAGTTTCTTGAAATGAGAATATTTCGTTTTTCGTACAAATTTTCTGTTCTGATTTTTTTCCCTTCGCGTTTCTGGAAAAAGCATCTACTTATGTGGACTGTATGTAAATGGCACATATTCTGAAGAACATTCCACATTTTCATAGAAATTCGAGTGATATATACGGAGACTCCGTAAATATGTGTTAAAAGCTCGCCAACTAGGTTATATACGGAGTAAAAAATTGGTTTTCATAAACAACTAATGCTAAGGTTTAGGAAAAGCCACTTAATCGGGAGTCAAATCCGCGACCCCTTCCTTACGATAACGTTACCTTTCCACCCCGAGATATGCAATCAAAAGCTAGTGCGTTTAAATCTGCAATCGTCGATGATTGAAATAAAAAATCAGAATAAATAGGATCATTTCCCATTAGAATAATATTCATATGGAAAAAAGAATAAATTGATTGAAATAAAATCGAGGCACAAATCTTGAAGAACAACTCCAAACTCAGCATGTCACATTTTATAGAAGAAATAGATGCCGTGGTTGAGAGAGAATTAAATACGTACATTAATGATTTTTTACATCAAAAAGAATGCGGTAAAAGTCACACCTGTGAGTATTAACCTGGAAATTTGAAAATTAGATATGAATGATTTTTCTTGCCTATAGAGCAGATGGAAGAAGAAAAACGGATGTATATTTAACATAATAGCTCATGAAATTTTGAATTCTACCTGAGAAAGTACCTACTTTCTGCCTGAAAAAATCTGCTGGCGATGAAGTAAAAATATGTAGCTAAAGAATTATGAATGATAGTTAAGTATGGACAGTAACAGGAGGTTAAGAAAATATAAGATTGGGAATTAAGATAATGTGATGCCAATGGGGAACAAGAAAGGATAAAAAACGGAACGTGTAACGTAGAAGTTCTCAGAAGTCTTTGCAAAAAAAGATTTTATAGCTTCATGAAAACTACGTAATTAAAATGAGAAGAACTGATGATCTCAAAATTAGATGCATAAAATGAGAAATGCCAAATTGTATAATGAAGTGGGCCTCGATAGGCTAGCTGATGGAAGATTTGATTAGAGAACGTCACCAAAGTTAGCATCAAGCTACGTCAAAGCATAAAAATTGATCACTGATGACGGCGATGATTATTATGTCTTCATTTATTTTTATCAGTAAAGGATAAATTCCGCTGGTCCAGTTAGTGAACTAAAATCATAATTTTGATCGACCAGTCCGAATATTTCACCAATATCTTAAAAATTAAAGTCTCATCAATCTATCGGATGAGCTATTGAGATGTTAAATGAGTTTATCTCCCTTTATTAAAGAATGAGTAGCATGACTAATTAGCGCCCTCCAAATCATTAATTTTTAATTCACTTGGAAAATACATCAGCAATAGTTATTTATATTATATTGTGCATATGTACTTTGGAATTCATGAAAATTCTAAGTTAAAACTTTATGAAATTGATCAATTCATTTTACAACCCGTTTATACCTAGGTGACATAATTAATCCTAAAAATGCACTCGGCTATCGTGGAAGTCGTGGAAAAATCTATAGAGCGATGATTTAGTACTCATCGCTAATCGTTTATTACTACCACTTGCATCGAAATAATCTCTACCCCTGTGGCGTCGTAACGCCAGATATGACTACGGAGTCAGCTAATTATGAACTCAATTTCTACTGCGTTGACAGCCTGATTCTTCCGAAGCGATATTCTTGGAATTAGTAAGTTTGGGGACACTCTTAGCTAGCTATAAAAAAAATTAATGCAACCGCCAACGATAAATTTGAAAGGGACGAAAATAATATAATAATATTGCTACCTCTCTCTGTGCTCTTATCTCTTTTTTACGACCGAGTTTCTTGTGAGGATTCACCACATTTTTGCGACCGTCGAAAGCCCAACGACGTGAAAGATGAAAAACAAATGCAATGAATCCGCAACGATGGCCTCGTTCCAGCCATTTAATCAAAACGGTGAAAGCGAGGCGCCGTGGCCGGGCGCTATGAGGACGTGCGTGGTGCAAAGGGGGTTGGTTGGGGGTAAGGCGGGGAAGGGAGGGGATCGGACATCCCACCCTTCTACTCACCCCCGTCCCCCTCGCATTCCCTTTCTCCCCACCCGAGGAAAACCCCGCGTCTCAATTTGTTTGAGCTCGTCAAAGGGAAATGGGGAGACTCGTCCTTTTTTTTACGGGGCAACCGTACCAATTTCCTTCTCGTCCCTCTCCATCACTCACTCACTCCCCCACGTACACCCCCTCTCCTTGGAGGACTCTTTCCCCTCGCGCGGAAAAAAATAAAGAAGAGAACTAGAAGAAAACCCCTTTCCCAGCAGTCTTCCTCCCACCCATTCCCTTGCCCCGACATTACGTCCTCGGGACCTTTACCCATCCTCCCTTCCTCCTTCCTTTCCGCCCAATACCCCTTCGACCATTTACGAAACTCGTGCACATCAGAAAATTCCTTCTCATTCCTCAATTTCTAACTGAGTCTCATCTCGTGGCGTTCCTTTTCCTGTCCCGAGCTCCCTTCCCGCCCGTTCCGCGATGTGTATTTGTCACACCCTTTTGTCCTTCTCCCCGCCCCCCCTCATAGTCGGGTTCTTCGCTCCCTGCTCCACATTGGGCTCCCCCCTATACCCTCGTGGGCTATCTCTCCTATTCCAAACGAACACACGTCGGTGTGTACAAGCACGCAACCCACCCTTCGGTCGTTTTTCGCTCGCTGTCTTCCGCCAACAATACTTTCTTTCCCGCCCTGGAACGTTCTCATTCCCTCCTCCAATCTTGGGTCTCCGTCAACGACGGAATGCTGTGACCGAGAAGTGAACAAAGAAAGTGAATGGTAGGTGATATCCTGCCCCATATTTCATGTATCTGGTTATGGTTAGAGTATTGCCTGTCATTTATGACCGGAAAATAGAAATAAACACGCTGTGAATATGCGTAATGGTTTCTATATAAACTATTGTAGGATAAATATTTTCTGCCTACAATTCTTTAAAAATTAAATTTATAATCTTTATGTTTTGAAAATTTCCTTATACACCGTATTATTTGTACACGGAAATTATTTTTGTACCAAACAATCAAAATGGATCAATGCCGTGGTCATGGTTACCTGGCAATGAAGCCTAAAACACCTTTGATTAATCTCATATGAAGGTGATTTACTATTTTTTTGCCCGCATATCAATTGACTTCCTAGATCTTACCTTAAGAGTTAGGCATTTAATAAATCAAAATAGGAAATGTATAATTCTACTTAATGAACTTTTGCTAGATTCGGCCATGATCAAAAAGAAGTCAATGAAAAATTTGGGATTTAGTGTAAAAGAGCACAATAGTTATTATCACCGTCTGTAAGTAGACAAAATTTGGACCCTAAAAGTTAAATTCTATTCCTTTAGGGCGACATCAGTAAATTACTTTGGACCCACATACTCTGGCTCAACTCCCAACTAACTTTCACCACCGTTTGCCCCAGTTGGTTTTTGCTGTGTTCAACTTCTGAGCTGAAAAAAAATTTCAATCATAATCCATGAATTTTTTGAAGGGCATAACCAGTCATTTGGAAAAGTAGTTATGCCGAAATGAAATATAATTTAAGTGGATGGGGTAATGTTGGCTGAATTTTAATAATTAAATAATTTCCTGGAAACATGAATATCGATCTTAACCTTCATCTTAGAGGTTCCAATGGAAACTATTTTTGGGGCAAGTGGTCTTAACTAATTTTTTTCCCTCCAAATCGTCATGCTCAATATTTGTTCCTGTTGCGAGAATTATCAGGTGGGAATGGGTTTCCCCTTCATGAAAAATCATGAATGAGAAAATTTTTGGTTATTTGCCACTCTTAATTCATATGGTAGACATATTGCGAAGGAGATGTTTTCCTTAATGTTCACATCGTACTTAGGTGTGATGCGGGACCGTTTGTTAAATCGATTCGGACGCGCACACTGACGTGATACATTAAATGCCTAATCCTCAATAATAGAGATCCATTGCTTCAGACGGAACTATTTAAATTCAGTACAGTTTGGAATATCATGAATGTTAATGACTAATAATTGCCAGGCGTAAACGGAAAAGCGCGAGCTTATTCGATGGCCGGCAATAAAATTCACACCGCGTGACCTGTAACGGAAAAGGGGAGGTTGTGGATCATTTCGGGTGAGGTGGTAGCCCTGCCGCGGCTCCATTGTGAATGCCCGGTAGATACCGGCGTGCTCCCATGACAACCCCTCGTTCTTCTACCTTCAAACTCTCCTCGCCTTCCTCCCTACACCTTCTCCGTCCTCTTAATTTGCATCTAAATGATTCGATTCTTTGCGTCCTTGCTTATACCTCCTTTCCGCTGCCACTCCTTGTCCCTCCACTCGCTCGATCTTCCTCTTCCTAGCCCCTTCTTCACCTCCCTCGGAAGGGAAACTTCTCATGCCGCTCACTCTCTTCCTTACTCCCTTCCCTCCTCCACATTTCCCCAACCCCCTACTCCCATTCCTCCCAGACCCCCCCCCGTAACCAGTCCGGCGTGCTCCCCACCCCCCTTCCACCCTCAACGGGAGCTCTGAGTGGGCAATCTTGGAGATACCTTGCGATCTCATTTCGTGTCCCCCCCCCCTTTCTTTTTCCTCATCTCGCCTCTCCCACCCCCGTCCTTCCTTGTTGCTTCGTCTTTCCCTACGCTCCCTTTTCTTCCTTGCCCTAATTCCTCTCACGCATTTTCTTCCTTTTACCCTGCTCCCCCCTCTTCCTCAGCTCTCCCTTCCTTTCACCTTCTTCTCATCACCCCCTCCCTCCCAGTCGTCTTTATTCAGCCCTCCATGTTGCTGGCAAGCAGAATTACTTAGGGTTCGCCCAGCGTCAAATGAGCACTTTTAAAGGCACCCAGTTAACTTTTGGTTACCATCTTGAAATTTTAACGGAATTTTAGGGAGACGTTTCTTTGATAACCAGGTGATGAAGCCATGTCACATGGAATTAAAAGAGCGTTCCCGAAGTTAAACAAGAGAAAGGAACCAATATGGTGTAATTGAGACAAATTTTGAACCGTAGAAACAGGAGAAAGTGTATCGGTGTTGTGTGTAAATGTTGTTCAGTAAAATGTTTCTCGATTAAAGACTTTTAAGTCATGCACGATGGAAGAACTACACTTAAACATGATCCTGAAATTCATGAAGCCTTATGTATCTACAAACTAGAATACTAAACATGAAAAAAAATTATAAAGTTTCATGGATATTTAAATAAAACAATCGAGAGCTCATAGACAACGGATTTTTGGTACTTATACAAGTAGCATCAATTAAATTTAATTTAAAATACCTTGCATTGAAACTGAAATGAACGTTTAATTTAGTGATTTTCAAATGAGAGTTATTTCAAAAGATATAGAGGTTGTAATGTTGTAATACCTGTAATGTTACAGGTATGCGCGCAGGAACTCATATATCTTTTCTTTATAACACTTATTTTTTACAGCCTAAATTAAAGCATCTCATAATTATGGAAGCAGACTGCACAATTCAATATGTTTATGTTTTTACGGCATATCCTGAATCGTTTTGACCAAATTAAACGCCATAAAAAGCATGAAAATAGTACATATTTTACTTAGCATAAAGTAGGACCCAAGTAGCAATGGGGACTGAATGCATTGTGAGTCGAGGGATATATTTTTCTTCCCGCTAGCACTCAAAATGATTAGTCTGTTTGAAATTATCGCTCCTCAATTAATTTGAAAGTAAAATTGATTCTTTAGGTGGTTTAGACAATTAAACTTCGAGGAAATCGCATTTATCTGTAGTCACGTACATGCCGCAGCCAAATATTCGGTCTAACCATGGTCATACCATTCTTTACTTTCCGTGTTGTTTAATCATCTTGAATGGTAATGCACAGTTATTATGCCCCCTCTTTCATAAGTCCTTTCCTTTCCTCTTTTTTCCAAGCGGACCTTTGAATATATTGTGGGGCTTTCACGTTTTTCTCTTCTTTCGTTTATCATTGGTCCAGACCGTTACTTCCTAACCCCCTCCCTCCCGTCGCTATTACTTGATTCCCCATTCCACTCCTCTTCATTCTTGCCAAACCACCACACATTCCTGTCTCAGCTCCAGTCCCTTATCTCAGCTTACCGTCTCATCATTATTATACGGCCTTTTTTTCTTTCCTTCTCCAATTTTTCCTGCGCATCTCGCGTGCGACAAACTTCTTTTTTGAATGGTGTCTTCTTTAAGGAGCATCGAATTTGCGAGGGAGCGGTATTTCGCGTCATTGTCAAGTCATAAAAAGTTGGGTCGAATACATTTATAAATATATATTCATTTTTTTGGTCGTTTACGAGGTAAACGAGCGACGGTAATCCATCATCACATTCATTTCGTCCAACTATTTTTTACGTCCCAGGATGATGTGGACAAATGCTCGCAAACTTATTCATCGTGAATATGTGACCGAAAACCCCTGAGTTGGGTACCCGAAAGCTGGCTGGATGATTTCAGTAAGAGCGGTTTTTTGCGCAAGAGACATTATTCCCTTATGCGTGATGCAAACGGTATGGATCTGGCAAGACGGTTTTCTTGATGTTATTCCTATATATGTCAGAAAAAGTTCGAAAGTACCATCTCAAAGAGCACTGATAAGTATTGCTATTTGAAATGACATTACCTACATCTAGATAAGCATAATGGTGAATATGTGCATTGGTGGTAAATATGCATAATATTACTCGATATGCCCTTTAGTTCACCCTCTGAGTTCCCGAACAAATAAATTTAAATAAACCTGGAAATAGCTTTGGAGCCCGTATTTATAAATAATGAGAGACGAAAGGTCCATTGCTCTATGCTCTAATAACCCGGATGTTTTTAAATATTGTTTACAGACTGTTTCACAACGGTATGTTTTGATGACACCTGAGGAAATCGAGGAACGTCTTGCTGTGGTAAGCAAATAATTTGGCATATGACATTTATTTTTCAAATTTACCTTAAGTTAATATGTTTTACACTTTATTATATATTAAAACCCGCCAAGTCGATACCAGAAGCCCTTATCCACGACCTATTTTTCTCACTGGTGGTTTATTGTTGTCATCCAGTTTATGAAATCAAAGTCAAAGAATTTCGGATCGAGTATAATAAGATTATATCAGTTAACGTGTGCTAAAAACGCAAGAAATAAGAGTAATTCCTCACGATAGCTTCTTATCCATTTTTACCTATTTATTTGGTACCAGTAAACAAGATAAAAAAATTATAGTAATTATCTTTGCTTGAAAAAAATAATGAGCAAAAGTATTCTATTTTATAGGTTGTCCATACACTAATATTTCTCACAGAGCCTGGATGGCCCACGATTCTGGCTCGACTGACAAAATTAATTCTGTATGGGTAGAATTGTATGGGCAGAATTTTAATTCTGAAAACTTTCTTCTTGGTTAATCTGATTTTTGTGTTGTTAACTATTGCAAACTTTTAAAAACAAGAGTTCATTATGCAAACTAAGGCCAAAAGTTTTATGAAAATTAAACATATCCCAGATTTTATTCTAGCTGGGTAAACTGAAATTGATACATTTTATCAAGCATGAACCTTTTTCGGTACATTCTTTATGTCCGTCAATTTTATTTTAGTAATTTTTTCTTAATACCTATTCATTCAGTCTTTAATGTTTTTACATTTCATTACAAACCTTTGTTGAACATTTTTAATTTCGATAGAATGCACAATGTTTTTTGCTTACAATAAGGAAAAGTTATGGAAAGTAATGGAAATAATTTTTCATTTCCCTATTGATTTTTTTAAGATAACTTTATATCTTACTCCGGACTAAATAGTCTTTTATTCATGTTAGTAAAGAGGAAATATTAATTTCTCCCCTTTTCGGTTTTGTATCTTAGGCTTCATCGCAAATTTTCAAAAGTCAATCTTTGTAAGGCTTCACTCAAATCATGCTTTTCCTCAACGCTTATTCTTCCCTCGGTTTAAATTATGGAAAGGAAATTTGAGTAGGTGTTTTCTGCGAAACCACCATGTATAGGCCTTCCTGTTTAGGCTGCTGTTGTGCAAATCCGTCCTCAGGTAAGAATTATGAAACTTACGGACATTTGTCGGCATATGTAGCATTATTTATAGTTTCTTTAAAAGGCTGCTTTGCATTGATACCAAATAATGTTTTATGCCCCCGCAGGAAATACAATAGAATGGTTCAAAAATGAGAATTGTCTTTTATTCGATTAACCTGTAAATGGGCTGCCGGGCCTCATCGAAGCAAAATGATAAAGAATACGGCCCTTGGCGATAATAATAAGATGAATTTATTTCACTGATCAATTAATTATAAGATCTTTTATTATTTCCATTAAAAATACTCTTTTACTTTCTCTCTCAGTGAACCATAAGTTACTATAAGTTTTCTAGAAACTTTAAATAATTCTATAGTATTTTCAAAAATCCTTCCACCAAAAAAATAAAATTCATTTATATAATAGATACTTCCATTGCATGTATATATAACGTTTTTTCCTAGTATTTCCATCATTTGTAGGCTTAATGCAAAAGATAATACACTTAGCCTAAGGTTCTTTGCTAATTTTGCGTACTTGCTTCAAAGAGTACTTTCTTCTGTGTCAATTTCTTCTAATAAATTCAAAGCCTTAATACCAAGAAGCAGTTGTTTGAGTCCAATTTCTTCAACTTCGATTGACAGCCGATTACCTATGTTTATTTATTAAGAATTCTGTTTAAAAAATATTGGGTATTTTAATAATAATTTCTTGAGTTTAAGGTACTATCATGAAAAATACCCTTCATTAGGTCACTTTCTGTATTTATTGTCACTTTCTGTATTTATATCAATTATATTTTGTCATGGTGTTATTAAGCGGAGAAATTGGTCAACTTAGTGTCTTTCCCATTTGTATGGTCCGATTTTGTTTTTTATGGCCCAAAAAACGACAAATTTTTCCATATCATTGGTAGGGAGGTAGAAGTAAAAAAGAAGAAAATTTAAATTCGTTTTACAGCTGACCAAAGATCCCATCTATCAAGTTCCCGCCACAAAAAGACATGCGGCAACCAGGACAAAAAATTGAGCATGCGGCTTATATGCTTTCGCAGCCCGAATTCCGGACTAAAAAAATTGAAAGCTAAGCAGGTGGAAACAAAATTTTAAACGATTATTCTTTTCATACTCTCTTTCGTCCGTCCATGCACCCGCATCCTTCGTTCGCCGATACGGAATGCGGTAAATCATTGAAAGAATCGTCGTCTCCTCGTTTCCGACGAGTCTAATCAAAACAAGTGACCCTGTCCCGCTCAATTGAATGCAAAATGGCCTGTTGGGGTCGGTGTATCGGGAGCTGGGTGTTAGGAGAATAGGGGTTAAAACGGATCGAAAATGTGTGGGCAGATATAGGTTCGAGGGGATAACTCAAAGCTTGGCTCGAGTATTTACCCCCGAAGGCTACGTGAATCGTGAGACCACCTAGCCGTGCTGCATCAATCTCTACTTAACTGATCAATGTGCTTAATTTATCGATGCCGAAAAAGCGATGAGGAGAGAGAAGTAGTGGTTGAGGCCAAACGGGCTTATCGTGCCGGCATCCTATATCAACGCCGAACACAAAATAGTTCCATTAAGTTCCATAAGCGGTTTATCGTCTGAGTTACCTTACTGTGCACAAGCAGTTTATCGACGGTACGTAATTTTGTTGAGGATCGATTAAATAAATATTTTCCCACCCAATGATTAGTATTTTGCATCAGAGTCATCGATTATTAATGAAAGATAGATGGCCGGATTTTACGCAATTCCATAATTTAGGAAATTCTGAGTTTGATATTTCTTCCGTTTTTCAGTGTTATAGTTATACGTAACAGAACCAATAAAAATTCTTTCCAGCATGTAATCCATAAGCATTTTGAGTAAAATTAATTTTTTGCCACTTCCATATCTACTGTGCAAAAATTAAGGCTAGGTTTAATTGGCACATAAATTATATTCGAGCGTATTCATACACTCACATCAATAAAATAAAATTAAGTACATGTCCTTAGTTTGGCAAGGGAAGATGACGAAAAAAATTAAAAATTGCCATAAAATGAAAGTATTTTTTCAAATTCTTCTAGGAATATTTTAAGCTTCACAACAGGGAGCAACATTTTCCAAATATTTTGGGCTTCAGTTTGAATTCCGTTTGCACGGCAATATGAATCGATCGATTTAACAGCTATTATCATGATAGATGGAATTTTGTTAATCTACTTAGTTAGCATAAATTCGTCATTAATTCACACGTGCGCCGATTGGCTAGACTTGAAGGCTCATCCCTCCCAGGAATATATGTTTTTGTATTACATTCCTTTGCGGGGCACACTCCTCGAGTGCAGAATCCCCTCCATTAGTCCTAGATTACTGCCTCAGCATGTAGCACTAATCGAACTCATGTGCCTTTAACCTCCCGAGCGATTGTTAGCTCGCGGACCGCTATCAAACATATCCCGTTCACGGACGGACTCAAGTGGGCAGCGGGTCCTTCAGGAAGTGATCGTTGGGAGGGGAGAGCACCATGCATCACGCAGTCAAGGGAGCAGGAAGGCAGCAGCTTCCCCACGCTACTACGTAATCCAGCACCCGCATAATAATCTAGATCAAATCTTCGTAGGGGGTCCGCAGGACGGTATCGATGACACGCCGCACGCATCTGGAGCCATCACGTAGCATCCGATACATGCACAACCTCCTTACTCTCCACCTAACCCTGCTTGCACTGATCGAAAACCACCCCGCTCACCCCTGACCAACCGCCCCTCTGTTTCCCCCTCTTCCCTACGTTTGGGAATACACCCTGTCCGCCGCATCCTCCTCTCCTTCCGTCTTCCTCCCGCTTGTTCGGGCGGAATTGGGTCGCAAGAGATATCGGACTATAATTATGGTGTTTCTGCAGGGTAGCTCGACATCTCTCCTCGGTATTGTTGAGAGCAATTTCTCGGCAAATGTCCTTATGCCGTCCTACGCCGATGCTTCCCTTGCTCACTTTGTTCACGTTAACGGCGGAGGAAAGGGAATTAAAAAATGACAAAAATGTGAAATAATTCGCCTTTCACCTTCGAGCTATGCTGCTTGAGACTCAACTGAGACCCTGGAATTTAAACCTAAGCGCTATTTAACTCTTCTCCTGTCATTTTGGATAGAACTCCTAACTGATGTAATAGTGACATGAGTAGGGAGAAAAGGTTTTTTTTTTCCTTTAGTAATAAGAATTGTACTTATTTATGGAATTTTTATGCGTAGTATGGATGGTAAACACTAGATACCGTAATCATTAACATTGATACTAGGTTTGATCGCAACCCAAAAAATTATTTAATTTGCATTTTAAAAGCACCTCATTTTGATTGGTGCTAGCAGATGCTAGAAAATAAAGAGAGTGACACATTTGGCTACTGCACTAAAGGATCTCGCTTCTGGGGCATAAGCGGTTAATGGTAAATTTTAAACGGTAAGAATATTAATCATCTAAGATGTGTAGATGGAAATCATTTATTTTCTTTTTTTAACGACTTTTTCAAATGGGGCAAGATGGAGGCTTCAAAGCCCTTTTTTACATCTAACCCCTACAATTACATTCAATACAATTACATAAAACCAAGCTGTTAGAGGAAAAACCCACCTAGGCGGAAATCGATCCCGCGACCCCTGAGTTGGCAGGCAAGCGTTACCCCGCCGCCTCCGAGGCCAACCACTCCACCTACTCTAGCTTATCCTACAAAATCCACAAATATCTCCTAAACCCGAATGGATGAATACTTTTTTTAATACTCTGCCACACATTTTGTCATTCCTAAAATTTTGATTACATTACATGATTTCATAAATTTACATGTAAAAATATTTCAAAAGGCTACATTTCAGCAACAACTTATGATTGGTAAGATGATGCTTATTTTCCATTTTCTTTGTATTCTTTTATGTGCTTTTAAAATATATATTTATTTTCATGGCAAATAGTTTAACTTTATTCACCCTCCATACTGGTAAAGAATGTTAAGTATTATATGCACGTATCATTTTAAGAACGGCGTTTAAACCGAGGATTTTGAAACATATAACCTCGATAGTGTACATTTTACGAAATGCCTTCGCGGTGAAATTTGGTGATGTTTATATTTTTGGTCCCTAAGATGAGAATAGATTTATTAGAATCAGGACTACAAAAACTATTTCAGACGTAACTACCATCAGAGTTAATTTAAAAATATGAATGTAGGGAGAAGTTGTACAATAAAAGAAAATACGCTTAAACCAAGGTGAAGGAAAGAAAAAAATAAGGATTCCATGGCCCATACAAGGAATGTGATTTTTATTTCTTGATTTCTTTTAAAATTATAATTAACGTCTTCAATTAGTAAAAATGAAACGGTACAACTATATAATTTTCCGTAACCTTTAAAAAGGGAAGCATTTTTAGTCAAAAAACAACGAAAGAATTAACCGGCGAAAAAAAATATATAATGTTTTCTTTGAATCCTTTCCAAATTAATAGCAGAGTTTAAAATAAAACAAAATTATACGAAGAGTTTGAGGCGGCAGAATTGAGCGAGTTACTAAGAAATACGTTTTGGGGGTTATGAACGTTGGATCAATCAATGAACTTTTTGCTATTAACGTACTGTTTTAAGTCCCTCAAAATTAATGGGCTATAATTTATATATTTCAGTACCTAATTTAGGTAATTTTGGTGGATTTTCGGGAAGACGATGAGTGGAAACATGGTTCGTTTATAATTGCTTGAGTTCCACCAATGGGAGCGTGTTTTTTTTCAAGTCTTGCAGCGTTTTATTTCCTCGCCTAATCACCCGAGCATTAATCTTTGATATGGTCTCCCTTTACTTTCTCTCCCGTGTTGTGAATCGTTCCTTCATCCCACGGGCTCACTCTTTGACGTCCGCAGAAATCAAACACCAGAGCCAAAATGACCCTTAATCGTCCTCAACGGGACAAGGATGCGGGGGAGGGGAATGAAAAGAGTTTCGGGATAATTAACTACGCCCGCCAAAATGACTCCTTCCTGAATTGTCCATCTCGGAATTGAATTTTTCATTACCTCCGCCAAAAATTTTACTAGCCAATGGTGCTAAGGGAATCCAGGCTACCTCCAAACCCTCTCCTTTTCCTCCATCACTCACTCCTTCACACCTAGTGGGAGGAAGGGAGATGGATTGCTCCCCTCCTCACGGCACACACGCACCTTGAAACAGATGCCGAAAACAATTGCAACTCGCGGGAAATTAATTTATTCATCGATCACTCGAAGGATAAGCCTTTAGTCATTTGTTCTCAAGCCAGTTGGCTCGCCCCGACTGACTTGATAAATTATTCGCCAAGGAAAGGAGAGAGGACTGCAGCGGACGAGCGAGGGGCCCCGGCACGAGACGTGAAACCCCGAGAGAGTTGTGTAGAGAGTAGGAGGATAATGGAGGGATGTGTAAGGACTGACGAACAATTGAAATCAAATAGCGACGGGCAAGTGGACGGAAAACAGAGGAAGGCCGCCTGAGAACCTATCCGTCTATGAATGATAATTTATTTGGGCATGAGAGTATTATATATATATATATATATATATATATATATATATATATATATATATATATACATTTACATATCATATACATATATATATATTTATATATACATATATATATATATATATATATATATATATATATATATATATATATATATATATATATACGCACTCACGCACTGTACATGCTCACAGTACTACTATTAATGTGTAAAAAGTTCTCATGTCCATTGTATTTATGAATAATTGATACATGGCTAGGAACAGTTTTTTCAAAATAAGCTGATAGGATAATTTTCTTAAAGATGAGAATGTAGGGCTCCACTAATTCGAACTTCATGTTGTCAAAGTTAACCACCTTAAAGTTAAAACTTAGGCATACCCTAAAGACTAGTCTACTTAAGCATATTTCAATCATTTTAGCTAAAATTAGGAATATTTTTATGAAAACCACCCTAGATTAGAAGTTATAATAAAGTAATTTATATAATATATTTAGAATTGTGACAGAAATTGGATTAGTATGTCGTCCACACGAAAAAATATTGGGGAAATTCAATTTTGTTGGAATTGGAGATGAAAGCTTATGACATCCCCTCAGGAAATAGAACCTCGGATAACGTTACTAAGGAAAAGAGAACTTGGGGAACAACGCGGCATTGCATTTGATTTTAAAAGTGAATCAAAATCTTGACTTATAGTACATGTAAATCTTCATTGTTTTCAACTGCTGTATGTTATTCTCATGTGAACAATTAGATGAGTTATCATGTCCGTGGGTACTTAGTAAGTGTACGAAACATGACAGACGGTATTGGACAAATTAAGATACGAGGGTCATCCGGAAAGTAGTACCCGTTCGTGCCGCATGAAGTGCTGACGACGCGAGTAGCCGCTGGACGAGGTCAGATAGCTTCAGTGGCTTGTCTGCCTTCTCTGAGCCAAGTTGCGTGACGCTAGCATTGCCTGTGTTGTTTCTGTGATTGTTTACAATGTTTAAAAAAATTGAGAACGCCGCCAGTTGAGAAGTGAGGGCAGTGATTAAATTCCTCAATGCAAGAAACGTTCGCCCATGTGATATTCATCGCCAATTAAAGGAGGTGTATGGAGACAATGTAATGGACGAGTCGTCTGTTCGGCGGTGGTGTCGCAACTTCAACATGGGGAGGGGGAACACACACGACGATGAGCGTTCGGGGAGACCGTCTGTCATTACAGACCAACTGGTGAGCTCAGTTGACGAATTCGTGAGGAACGATCGGCGCGTCACAATTGATGACATCTGTGAGCATTTTCCCAATGTTTCTCGAACAATTGTTCATGAAATTGTTAAACACCATCTGCATTATGCAAAAATTTGTGCAAGATGGGTCCCTCGCGTATCTCAATGAGCTGGCGGCGAAGGACTATGCAGCAGGAATACAGAAACTTGTCACACGTTATGACAAATGCCTTAATTTGCTTGGAGATTATGTTGAGAAGTAGTTTAAAGTATCCTCTTTCAAATAAAATTTTTTATGTTTGTTAATATTTACTTTTGTGTCTTTATTTCACGAACGGGTACTACTTTCCGGATGACCCTCGTATATTTCAAACGGAGCGCTCTAGTAAACAGCATCGATTATGATAGAAATGACTTTGAAGGACTTAACAAGAATTAAGTTGTATGTTCGTTTTATCCATTACTATGCAGGTTGAACTTTTCACGACCGCCATAATTGTAGTCCTAAGTTGTCTTCCCTTCTTCCCCTCCGCTCAGCTGGACGTCTTACAGCTTTACCTCTTCTTCGGTGAAACTTCGCCGTGATTACTTAGACTTCATTTCCAAACTCGTCGCTCTCCTTCCCCCGCCCCGCTATCCCCTTCCCCGTCAACTTCTTCCATTAATCCTTTCCACTCCTTCCCCAAACGTTTCCCTCGCCCCCATAACAGCATCAATTCCCCATCTCCAACTTCATCGCATGAAGATCTCTCCTTGTCATGCGGGGATGATACAGCACCGTGAAACCTAAATCATTAAAATGAACATTGTTTTGAGAGGAATGACTGAGTGCTAGTTCACAAATCTTCGATTATTTTCGCCAGCATAGTAAGCACCTTTCTCCCAAATGGTTGGATAAGATGATGACAAGCCCGTCAGAATGCACTAGCTTCCTCGCATCTGGTGAGCTGCTACACCATTTACACCGACAGAGAGAGAGACCGAGCGGAGAAGTGAAGGGAATAATGTTCTCTTGAGGTTTTCTCCCTTCGAATATCATTTCTGATTGCATATTTCTCGGGCTAATTAATGATTATGCTCGGTACACTTTGAAGATTTTCAGGCAGAAAAAGTACAGGTACACGTGTTATTCAGCAACATCTCAAAGGGATATTTTCACTTTTAAGTTAATGCATCGAACTTGTTGAGTGGGTGATAAAGTAGTCCAAATAATTTCATCAACAATATAATTACACATGATGTCGTAGGACATATATGTCCATATCGCTAAATACACATTTGATGATGAAGAATGTTTTATGTATATTGTTCATCGGAAGTATGTGTACAAAACATTTTGTATAACCTTTTGCTTGTTTGCACAAGGTCGATTTTTATGCATTTTTAACTTGTCGCAGTTTTTCTCATCAGATTATTTATTATACTAATAGAAAGAATAATTACTAAGTTAAAGTCAGCGATATTCCTTCAATCATTAGTAATGGTAATAATTATAGCATTATTTCAAAGAAAATTTTTATATTTTTAAAATAGAGAATATTATTTTAAAAAAAATTGTATATCTTTTATTAAAAGCATTAGGAATAACGGTCACCTCATAAAGGGATAGGTCTGCTATATAGTTTAGTGTTAAATGCTTTAAAATGTCAGACCAAAGTTCTTTTTCATCCAGTTGTAAAGTACTAGGCGTAAATGAGGTAAGACTAACCTTCACTAAAGTTCTTATTTTTTACGATCATCGTTTCACAAGGAAAATTCATCATGTTGCATTATTGAAAAATTCAGTGTGTATATATATATATATATATATATATATATATATATATATATATATACACACACACACAAACACGCAGTAACCGATTTAGGGGAATACTGGAGAGGTTAGCTGGAGGAAGGTTGGTGTAGGTGAAATAAGGAGGGATACAATTTCCAATGGAATCTGCCAAGCAAGTCTTCCCTCATTTATGACTACTATGAAAGACTGCCACGATGTAACGCCTGAGATAGTGTCTTATACACTATGTAGTTTTCATGTATTATTTGCATATTTTTAAAGCGAATTTAATGCTTTAATTTTCACATGATATTAACATCCCCTTCACTCTCTGGTATTCATGGTTTCTGTTTTTCAAATGTAAATAGAAATTCACCATAGAAAGATTAACATCGAGGGCATTCGCGAGCTCTTCCTTCGAAGGAAGTATGAAATGTAGTTATCAAAATGTGAACTCTCCGCAAAAAGTGCAAAGTATATTAAAACCTGCGGGTTGACTTTCCGAGTTTGAAATTTCCCCATTGTTACTTTCTTTCACGAGCAAATAATGAAGAAATCATCCACAAATCAATATTTTCTCTTAAAAAATAATAGTTTCATTAGGCCTCTTAGTTGTTCCCACCTGCACGTTGCTGTCCTTATATCTTATTGATTAAAATCATGCTGCAAATATATTTGCGCTTGACCTTTGGATCTCACAACTAGATCACGTCTTTAAACTCGATTGGAAAAGAAATCCAGAGATGTTACTTGGAATAAGATGATAAGGAGAGACGAAAGGTGAGCGCCGAGGGTTCAAGGCTATGAGGGTCCTACGTTATGCGCGCTGAGCCGTAAAACGAAGAGGTTATAAGGATGGATGAGTGAGGCTATAGGAGTGTTTTTGGGTGGGAAATGGCACCCAGTAATCCAGGATTTTGGCCTTCATTTTTCTTCGGAAAGCAATTCCTCAGCTTCTCGGCGATGGGAGATTCTTCACGAAGGGAAAAACAAAATGGAAAAATACTGACTAGACGATCAGAGAACTGCATCACATCCGTCAAAGATAGTAGTAGGTTACTATATGGTGATGAACTATTCATAATTTTACATGCCCCGTACTGCGGCCTTCTCTTCCGTGAAAATTTTCACATTCTATTTCAAAGCTCGGTAGTGAATATATAAAAGGTAACTTCCCTTGTTATATTACTGAGTTGAAACTAATGTACAGATAGCCTCATTGCTCTTAGAAAGAAAATTTAACTGAGGTGAAATATGTGTAGGAAATTTCCATACTAATCGGAGAGAAAGTATTGGGATTAAAAAAGAACGAATACTTAATGTTGTATAGTAAATTTAACGTATCTGTAATTCGATTTATAATGATTAATTCTCATTTTGGCATGGCTCTCCAGACCATTACGGATTCGGGGATCGGGATGGTGCATGGCTAACGTATTGGCTTTCCACCCAGAGGGCCCGGGCTCGTATCCAGGCGGTGACAGATATTTTTCAGTGGTATCCTGATCCCTACTTGAGGCGTTAAATGGAGGGCACTTTGAGTGAGTGTTCCGTCCGTCGGATGGGACTTCAGCTCTCGGCACCTTTCATTTCATGCACTTTTAGTGGGCTAATGACGACGCCGGGTTTCTCTCCACATTTTACTGTCCATCCCTAATGGTGCAAATGACCTTAGCTGTCAGTTGCCTCCCCTAAATACTTCTACTACCATTAGAGGTTCATCTTTAGCTGACATTAGCTTTATCAAATGAACTTTAAACGTCCAAATATCTTAAAATAGTGTCCATTATACTATTTTTTTAGGTTGATTTATTTTTATTTAATATACGTTATTGTTAATGGAGTAAGCGTTATCATAAAATAAAATAATGTAAAACCTAGGCAGATTTTTTGTGATATGGACTACACTGTAAAATAACCATTTTTATTCCCATTTTATGATAAAACCCTTGGAAATTATATTATAAACATTTGCGTTACATTTCGCCTTTAAATGTTTTGATACGAATCTCTTGTTTAAAATATTTTTATGTGTGTCATTAATGGTTAAGGATCGAAGGGAAGTTATTTTTAAAATATTCAAAGGGCTAGGAAATATTGCTCGTGATACCACTACTCAAGTTTTAATTCATAAAAACTACCTACTAAAAAAATTTTGTAAGAAGTGGCAGAAATTTTCGAATGTCTTCTTTGGCAAGGCAGAATAAGTTTACTAAATTAAAAAGATACCATTCAGAAACTTAAAATATAAAAAGCATGAAGTAAAAATGTAATAACATAGAAAGTGATAAATACTAGAAGTAGAAGATTCCTAAATAGTAGATTCCTAAATTCAGAGAAAGTGGCCATCATGTCAGTTAGACGAGGGTATAAAAACGGAGGAAAACAGAAGTAATTAATGACTCTCATGAAGAAGATTCATCGAGGAAAGTCAGTTCTCGTGAAAACGTTTTAAGCCCGTAAGAAGAGCAAAGAAAGAATGTACGATTTTGACGGAAAGTGAGGTTATGGCGTATTTTACATTTCGTCCATTGTTTTCAGTTTCATTATCTGATAATGAAACTACTGCTAGTTTGATTCGTTTTTTTTCTTCATTTTCCTCACATCCGGTCATATTTGAAATGATTGGGCATTTCTCTGGAGTAATTTTTGATAACCAAAAATATTTATTAATTGTTTTTAATGCATCAAATCTGAACAAAAAGTATTCTAGCCATTTCAGAATTTTTCTCGGGAAGCGCAGATTATTTTTTAGTCAAGCCTCATACAAAATATTTAACTGCTTCCGAAGAATGATAAACGTAAATGTTTCAGAAATAGTTTCCTCATGGCACGATTTATTTAAAATGACGTTGAAAATCATAGTTAAATCTGAAAACATTTTTAGCAGCAGTTATTAAAAGAACCAGCCATCAACAAACAATTTAACCAACCAGATGTTAGTTTCTTACGTGAGGCTCTCAACGTGTTCCAGCCGCTACGGTGTGAGATCTTCTTACACACACAAACACACATATCACTGCAGCGGGAGGTATATATTCCTTCACCGCTCTTGATTTCTCAAGAAGATATAGTAGTACACGAAAAGTTATGCAACTGGGTGTCTCTGGTCTTGTCCAAAGTAACTCGTAATCTAACTTAGGCTCTCCGCTCATTAATCAAATGTTCCAGTATTGACTCGTCTTACCTGTCGTTAAAGGAGACATTATCTGTTTATAACACACGGACCGCGATAGTGAGAAACACGAGAAATAAATTACTTCCATAAGTATTTTGATTCAATTTCATAAAGATAAGGGATACGAATCTCATATATCGATAGTGAGAAATATGAGAAATGGATAACGAACAGATTTGTTGATTTTCATAAAAATAAAGAATAATTGAGTTATATTTATTTTAAACTAAACATAATGCATATAATATTGTTCGTTTATAATTGATTTAAAAGTCATACACACTATTGAAAAAATTGGATAAGAAGAATTTTTATCTAAACCATATAAAAACTAAAGAGAATCCGGCTCTTTGGACATTTGAAGACAAAGTAGAATTACATTAGGCGTTTAAATGCTGCTATAAACCCGTCTTGGACATCAGCACACACACACACACGTGAAAATAAACTTGAATCACTCCTGACTTCAAAGTACTAATGTAGAGAAGCTTACGTGTGAACCCACACTGGAGATATGGAAAGTATACCCACAAAGAAACACATAAACGGGCAAAGAGCCAGTTGCCGGAAAGAGTGGAGAATGTGAAATTGGGAACGGAAAGGTTGCACAGTTAGGGTGTAAGAGAAAGAGAGAGGGAGAGACGGATGGTGGTTTGAGGGAAAACATGGAGAGGAAGTAGACACAAAAGGGAAGGGGGGAGAGAGAGAGAGGGATAGTGGAGGGAAAGGTAGGGCCCTTGGATACCGCTGGGATACGCAGTAGGTGTAGGAGGCGTCTCGGTGAACGTGTAATAGAGGTGATTAATGGAGTGGTCTAGAGAGTGCGGTGAGGATTGTTGGCCGGGAGGGAGGTGGGGGAAGAAGAAGAGGGGGGAGTTGGAGGGAGTAGTTGCGGCCGGAGGGGGAAGGGAGGGAGTGGGGGGTGCGGGCTCGAAACGTGGTGGGGGACGAGGGAGGTGGATTATTGCGGGGTGAGTAGGGAGAGGAGTGGAGGACTGATCAAAAGACAGGGCCTGCAATGAAACGAGAGGATGTGTGGGCACCGTGGAGAGGTATAGGGAGAAAGGGCAAAAGAGAAGAGGAGCGGTGATGCAAGGAGGGTGATATTGGCAGGGAGGGGTCAGAGAGGAAGCTAAGGTGGGCGTAGGGGCTCTGGCTGGGCAGCAGGATTGAATTGGAAGTGGCGTAGGATGACGGAGGGGAGGGAAGGGTATATTGTGAAAGGGAATGGGGAGAAAGTGGAACTGGGGGGCTTGGGGAGGTGGTGGGATGCGGGGAGGAAATCGAATTCAGGTGGGTGGCTAAAACACTAACCGATCAAAAGGCTTATTATTACCGATATCGACACCGAAGACTTGCCTATATTGCAGTTTGACCCACTCGATTAAGCGGAATTAACGCCACGTGACGGGGAAAAGGTGAAATGTACAAACAGGCGAAAGGAAAATTCATCTCAGGTAGGTTGAGTGAAATATTTAGGGTACGGCTGGGACTAGCACTGCTTAAGAGAAGATGAATGGGGAACGGGAGGAATCACCGTGCATCTGCTGAAAATCACGAAGCACGATACCGTATTAGTACTAGAGTATAGCGATGAATATCATACCTTCAACACTGAGTAAAAAATCAAATACTATAGCGTTTTTCAAAGTGAATAATTAGTTAATTAATGGTAGAAACCTTGACTTTGTCAATTAATTAATTAATTTTGCCAAGGGCCTAGGCTCTTCACGCTCTCAATATTCTATCAACATTTCCACGGGGAATGACAAAAAAGCCTTCAAATAACACTGAAATGAAGGCATGGATGTTTTTTTCAACTACAGGCTATCTCTCAGAAAGTACCGGTGATTAATTTTAACTTCAGGTCTATATAAACCATCCAGATTCATATGATGTTCAGAAACACAAATATTTTCATAGTTACATCTTCTAGTTTAGATAAATATGAGGTCACTTGCTTGCCAAATTCAGTTAAGATCCACTTTGAAAATGGAAGAGTTATTTTAATCGCTTTTCATGGTACTTGGCTAGGGTACCAATTGAATTCAATTAAATCACGAATGCCTTGCCACATCACAAATTTAGTGCACCTTTACACTGTACTAAAGCTGTGGACCCTCTTCCTCTATTAATAGTGTTTTAATTACCTCGCAGCGTTAATGTATGTCTCTCTACTCGGATTTATGAAACCATATAGCTTTAAAGCACTTCGATGTTATTTGAAGATTAATGAATCAGATGAAATTGATGTACGTTCGAACAGCATCCTACCATTTGACGATCATTGGTCGCAAATTTAAACTATTTAATACATCTCTTCAATAAAAATCCCAGGGTGAAATATTTTGAAATTATTGTATTTTGCTTTTTCATTTTATTATGTTATACGTTACTTTGTAAGAGTTTGAGGACGAAACACTTGTCATCAAACGGAATCTGTTGAAAATTCTGAAAAAGGGTTGTAACACCACGTATTAGAGGACCTGTTGATTTGATTACCTAAAATATTATACTAAAAGATATGATTTAATAATCTCAATCGTTCATTAGCCTGTGAAAAATTGCCCTAATCTTCTCTTTCATCTTCGATTTTGCAATTAACTTAACGTCAAAGGCAGTTCCTTTATTTTCTAAAGTATTTTTTCCTATGGTGGATGGGTCCTTTGTTCTCTCAGAATGATAACTTTTTTCTTAAATAAACATGTAACTGGCTGGATTTATATTCTTACAGTGAATTTATCTCTAACCTTGGTGACCTAATATGTTTGGTCAAAAAAATCCCATATGCCAATAGTTGTAGAAATTTTAATCGAATATAAATATCCAATAAAACTTCGAATGACGACCAAGTTTTTGTCATGTTCGGGTCAAAATTAGTCTGGTATGTATTCAACCCGTCACACACCCTAGCGGTGACTTGAAGGGTACTAAAATATCTAAATAGTTATTGAAGTTGAAATTGAAAGCTGCTATTTCTTGCTCAACCAACTTTAATAGATTTTAATACCTCGATGGAAAAATGTTTTGCGTAGACTTATGATTCAAGCTTTTGGCTTAAAATTGACTGTTTTATTGATACCCGTGAGTAGAATGGGCACTAGAGATTATCGATAAACATTTTTGAGCATAATTTACGCCTAATATATACACAAAATTGAATTCGGAATATTGCTGAAATTACAAAAGGCCATATAGGATTATGATCCCAGAAGAAATGCTTTTTTTCCGGGATTCATACATGTACACAGGGATTCATACATGAGTTGCACCTGTACGTGCAACTGGGCTAATTTTTTCAAAGATAAATAGTCACATGCGAAACTAATTTATAGATATGGGACGGAAGTAGGAACGAGAAGGGGCCCAAGCAGAGAGAGATCAAGAAAGAGAGCATGGAAACGTAAACTGACCGTTCAAAAAAATTCATTTGCCAACCGGGCGGGAAGAGGATGGGGGAAGTCTGGGACCGATTTGTTGAGGAAGGTGAAGTTGCGAGATTGAGGACACAGTGCGACGTGTGTACGGAGAGGAATTGAAACAGGATGCGTACGCAAATACGGTTCCCATGTTGGCAGACAAATGGACGCCATTGCAATCATCTAAATCGTGACAAAATATACACACTGTGGACACTATTCTTGAGCTCAAAGCCGTCCAGACAACAGTCGGATGAAATACGGAGGGCGACGAGTGACGAAATGTGTTGTTTGCGTCCATTTTCAATCAGCTATTTCGAGTTTTACTCGCTCCCTGCATCGCTATGGGTATCAGATTGGTCGGTGGTTTGTTTACTGGCCCTCCACAATGAGACCTTTTGTTCCACGTCCTTCGACAATGGAGATTTCGTTGGTGCTCGGGTCCATAATTGTGTGTCGTGTGGAGAGCACTTTAACTGGAATGAACCTCCCATCAGAACTCGGAAGTCGGGGACCCTGTCTGTGCCTTTTCACGGCTATAAAATAATTCCAAATCGATTCCCAATATTTCGCAAGCTGCGTTTGGTGTTTTGAATCGTCCTGGAATAAATTCTACAGCAGTGTATGTGTATATATATATATATATATATATATATATATATGTATATATATATATGTATATATGTATATATATATATATATACATATACATATATATATATATATGTGTATATGTATATATATATATATATATATATATGTATATATATATATACATATACATATACATATATATATATATATATATATATATATATATATATATATATATATATATATATATATATATATGTATATGTATAAATATATATATATATATATATATATATATATATATATATATATATATATATATATATATATATATATATATATATATATACATATACATATATATATATATATATATATATATATACATACAAGTTTATATATATATATAAACTTGTGTATATATATATATATATATATATATATATATATATATACAAGTTTATATTCTGGTATTCCCTGTAATAAAGCTAATAATGACCGTGCTAAGTGTAAGAATTTTTAAGAAAAAGTTTCTAAATGGCTTTGGAAAGAATTACGGAGGAATTTTCTCTCCTAAACCTATTCCGCATAAAAAATACTAAATGGCAATTCTAGCCTCTATTAAATATTATGGAGTTACCCATACGTCCTATGGCGGATGAAACTTTTTTTCAAAATAAATATTATTTTTTTTATTTATGCATGAGGCATGCTCATAAGGTAAAATTTATAAAGTAAAGCTCATAAAGGGCCGTTTGGTCACAGGAAAAGGTATAATCATATGTAACACATTTTATTGGCACTTTTAATTAGCTACAAACCTACTTCACTTCTCTGTATAATCGCCCTTCACTTCTAAGTATTTTTCGTACCGCTGCACCAGATTCTTTAACCCCTCTGCATAGAAGCTAGCCAGCTAGAGAAGCTAGAGTTGAACCAATTGACAACGCCGTTTTTGAGTTCCTCTTCGGTTTCGAAACTTTGTCCACCGAGCCACTGTTTCAAGTGCAAGAAGACGAAGTAGTCGCTAGGGGCAAGGTCCTGACTGTATGGTGGGTGGTCAAAGAGTTCCCAACGAAATTCTTGAATTTACTTATTGGTTTTGGCAGCAGTGTTTCCGTACCCACCTTGCACACAATTTTCGGTATCCCAGGTTTTTTGTCACAATATTGTAGACAATAGTGCGTCCAAGTTGTGGAAATTGTTCAGCGAGGCCATTAATCGTCAATCGACGATCACATCGCAGTTTTTGTTCCACTTGCGAAACAATTTCATCGGTCAGAATACTGGGCCTGCCACTTCGTTCTTCGTCATGGACATTTGTCTGCCCATTTTTAAAATCACTGCACCATTCTCTAACCTTTCTTTCACTCATAACTGTAGGCCCATATACTAGGCATAACTCTCGATGAATTTTAGCAGCTGACAATCCTTTCGCATACAAAAATCGTATAACAGAACACACCTCATAGCTGGTTGGATGAATGATAGTCGCGAACATTGTTGTTTGCATGCAAGGACAATCAAACGACTTCTAAAACAAAACAAATTCTGTTATAGCTTCTCAATTAATCAGTAGATGGCGCTGCAGGAGTAAAAATGTGTGCTGAATGCCAATATTTAAATAAAAGCAAATGGCTCTTACTTTATGAATATGCCTCGTATAATTTACAATTGTGGTATAATCTTCATTATATGTAAAAATTATTTAAGGCTATCAATACAACGTACAATTTCAGAAAATCATATACCATATTAATATGATATTCATAATGTACAATAGTAGTATGCATTAAATATTATACATATTATATATATTATAAATATTTATACATGGAATTCTAATCCTGATCCTGCTAAGCCTGTTCTGGCTTGACAGCAAGTGCCACCTGTACAAAAATGAGAGATTATTTTGTATGCAATTATAAAGCTACATGTATTTTGTCATGTTTTTTTTCCAAGCCATGTTCCAATCTGTATAATAGGGAATATGTGGGTAAGTTAGACGGAAATTTTAACTTATTGGGAGAGTATTGGGGAAATGTGACGAAAGCCTATCCTCCGCAAGTTTGGCGTCATTTGGAATATGCTGATATTTCGTGTACCTGTGTATGGGATCTCAATGACGTTGGATTGAATACTGAAGTGTAAGCGTAGTATGTAATAACAGATACATTTGGTGTCTTTTCTGTTAGTTTTGAAATTATTTAAGATTGATGCAATGCAAGTAGCGCACACAGGGGTTTCCAGTGGATGACATGGGATTCTGCGAAATTGCAAATGACCTCGCAGCCGACGCTCTAATTTCCATGAATCTTCTAATGAACGAGCATTCCATGAATAGTAAAATCATTCTATGATACATTGCTTTAGATATTATTCAAATAACATTCCCTCTTTCCAATTTATCTGCAGTGTATTCAAGTCACGCATCCACGGGACATGAATACATTTATTGCTTTCCTAAAATATCGTTGGCTTTCCAGAACTTCCATACCTGGTTTGTTATTTAACATATATGCATGTATAATAATGGAAAGTATAATGGTATAAGTATAATAAAAAAATCTTCATTTAAAGGAAATATAGGAAAGTCGATTCCTAGTATCAATGGAATGGTCTTTGTATTGGTGAATCTTGTGCGTTTCTTCAAAATTTCTGATACTCGATCCTCGATAACTGATTTCGAAAATATTTGCGAAATATGAAAACATTTTTTGTCAAACTGTCCAATTTCTTGTTGCTAACTGACTTCAAGAAAGATTCATTACCTCGAATTCAATAAAACGGTGTTTTTGCTATTTGAATTCATTTATGCCATACAAATTGTACAGGTCCAGGAAACTTTGGCCAAAAAAAATTTATATTACGGTAAAGAATTCGGTTACTTTTCTTTATTTCTCTGTCATTTATATCGAGGAATACGGGTGTGTTAATATCATCATGCAAATTTTTTTACTCACAATCAATTCAAATTGAGCTAGAGAAAAATGGCCAGAGGGCCAGTTACGGTCGAAAATTTGCATCATGTTGGTGCATAAGAATTTTGGGAAAGATGTTACACCGAGAAAGGTAAAGTATTGCAGTAAGGTTCGCGCTACGCTTTCTCCGTTGGATGACGGAGACTGAGCCCATCTACCCACGTTTTCCAGATTATTTTGCAGCGTACTAATGTAATTACATCCAGCAGTGAGGGCAGTGCTTACAAAAAACGAGGATCAAACGACAGCGCACGGAAAAACGGTAGAGGTAAAGGTAAATACGTCTCATGGTAAAGCTGGTGGCAAGACTTCTGATAGAGCTGTGTAGCACAAGAGAACTCCCGTAGGAAAAGGTGGGGAATGAAAAAAGGTTGACTAATATCAAACGGGAGCTTTGCCATGGGAATATGAACGCAAGAATGAGACGGAGCTACGGCTATTGGCAAAAAAGTTGGCTCCACGAATTGCTTCTGCGTGAGCGAAGCCCAAATAAACGTAGAATTAAGTTCACCGGCAACTTTCAAGGGAGTTGATTTATTCATGTGTATTTTGAGGCAATGGAGTGACGTTAACTGCATATTTGAAAATTCCTCTGCGAATACATATTAAAATGTAGGACGTTACAAATTCGTGTGTCCATGCAATGGTAAACAAAAGAGTAATTGAGAGATACTACGACAGTGCTGAGATAAATTGGTTTTTTCTCAAGATATTTCCTTATTTGCAGAAAATTAATTTACGCTCTAGAACTATTCGCAATAATATGGGCCTTACTTTTCCTTTAAAATTATGAATCATCAATTTGATGACACACTAGGCATGATAACTCTTCAGATACCAGACAACTTGGAGAGATGAGCCAAAATTGTCCATTTAAAAAAAATGTGTCACAAGCTATGGTGGTATTTTAAAATCTATATTTATTATCTTTAAGCGGTACTTTAAGTCTCAAGTTCTTGTCTCAATTTCCATCTTTGGTTTAGTGGCCCTCAGTAGGAGTTAGAATGACTCCGGAAGGTTTTTATTTAATATTGTCAAGGTTTGAATCTTTTAAAGGTACAACGGGAAATTTTGTTGTTGAAGTGAAAGAAATAAATGGAAAATATCGTGAAAACGGAAAATAATTCTTAAGAAAGTAAAAGAAACGGAACAAATATCAAAGGCGAAGGGTATACTCCTTCTCTTAAGTAACAACTACTTATCAAGCGTCTGAGTACTTAAAATGAAAATAATGCCATTTTATACAACGTTTACAATAGAGCCAATTGTTGTGTTCAGTGATTTATTTTTACCGTTGTAACTGTATATGTTTTTAAGAACCAGTAAACTCATTCAATAACCAATCGCAATAAGAAAAACAGGTTTTATGAAATGCTATGTTTCTATTAATCTAGCGAATAAATGAGAGAATTGTAGGAGATCGTATTTTTTCATAAATCTTTTTAGCCAAATTGGCTTGGAGTACCAAGGACGAAATAATGTACTAAAAAATAATAGAGCAACAAAAACACTGCTCGAAAAGGACTTCGTTCGGGAACATCACAATTTTCTACCCTTCCGACCTCAGGTCTGTAACCTACCGATGCTATTATTCGAAGCTTTGGATCTTCGACAATACACACAATGCTCTTTGCTTGCCTCTTGCACGTGCGTTTGGTGTACTCTTTTTTTTAAACATTACCCCAACCGACATTTTCCCAGACTGAGAATAACAAACTTCTTTCGTAAACATGTTTCTGCGTCGTCGCCTGGGAACGAACGCGCGGAGACACGGTGGGCGAGGCTCTACAGCCTGCGCCGGGGGGGAGACGAGATATCCCTCCCTACCCGGAAGAAACGACCAAATCGTCGGCCGGCCTCCGAGCGCATTCCCCTAGGCGATCCCTTGACGGCGCGACGTATTTCACCCGTCCACTCCGTCCCCTACTCCACCCCTTTCCATTTCTCCATCAACCTCCCCACACTTCGCCAAGGGAAGAGAGAGAGAGACAGATGCGACACAGGCCAGGTGATGACGAATGTCCGGCGCTGCACTTGTTGGCCGTCGAACCCCAGCACGGGACTCCGGTTACATGTCCCTAGGAACACACGCAGTTCGGACGTATCTTCCTCCTGTGCTTTCCTCTAACCCCTCTACGCCTACCCTCGATCATTTCTGACCTCAACCCAAGGCGCGGACGTAGGGAAACAGCCATCACTTCTATCCAGCCACTCCATGGTGAGTTTTGGTATATCCATAAAAGAACCATTTTTGCCACGCATTAATTTCAATGTCTACGTTCTTAAGTAGTATGATGCATCGGAATGAGTAAGTGAAGAAACTTGCTGATTGAAAATGGAGTCAATTTGCAACTTTTTTACTGCAATCTACTGCGAGTTCTTTCTTTAAACAGTAACTATAATTTTATCTAAATCAAATTTAGTAATTTGGATAAAAAAATTCAATCTTTCACGGTGACCATTGACATGTATGTATGCGCAAATGCTCATGTTTATGAGCAAATAGATTATTCAAATGTATTGGTGATATCGTATTTATGCGTGTATAGCTGCTGCGTAGCGCCTGCTAAACGCCCCTGTGGAGGCTTGTGGGTTATTTAGCATACGTTTTCTGGAGGATTACCTGAAATCAATATTACGCGAATTACTACTTATTCGAGAGTACTTGGAAACTGATGGGCTGAATTTCAAAATCAAGAATTCTCTTTTATGAGAAACATGTAAAAAATCGTCAAGCATTATTTATACTTGCATCATTTGTGGTATGTAATTAAATTGTATGAAAAATGGATATTTTCGGTACCTAGTGATCCAAAACTCCCATTTTCAATTATAAAAAAACAAGATTAAAACCTTCTACCCTCGGGATAGACTTTCAAGATGAACTTAAGTGAAAAGAGTACCTATACGTTGGCAAGTAAAAATTAGAATTTTAATAACATTACCTCAACTAAAGGAACTGTTTGCAGCCTGTTTATATTAATTTTAAATAAAAGCCTCTTCGCCCAAAAATAATTACCTACACATTTACTTAAACGCATCTAAGATCTCGTATTATAACTCTCTAATTCTCAGTTTTCAGAACTTGGTGTGTATTTTATTTAATCCTAAAGATATCTATGCGTGTTTATATATATATATATATATATATAAACTTTATTGATAAACGACGATTTTCAAAGGAACTGATTAAATTAAGTGTCACATTCATGAATTAGTAGTAGGCAGATCCATGGTCTCAGAGTGATCACTATGGCTTTATTAATTTTTATTTCCAACGATAATTTTTAGAGAGGATATTTGTGAAAACATTTCCTGTCACACGCTTGTGAGCGAAGCGTACATGAAAGGCAATATAACGAACACTAGTCTTAAAAGTGTAAAAGATGTCTTACATTCTCGCATCCGTACCCGTATATCATTCCAAACTCGAGGTCCCCTGACGGTGCCGGGGTCTCCCTTCTACCGTTGCCACGGGGTCAGAACGACCGCAAGGAGGCCATCGGGCGGCCTGAACGGACGGTTGGCTCCTTAATTGGAGCACGTCCCTCGTCTCGAGAATAGGGGTGGTCAGCCCCAAAGCGTGAGAGCCCCGTTGGCGGTCGAGGGAGAGATAGCCGGATACTGGGCTGAAAAGGGTGACTCGAAGGAAAGGAATTAAACGACATGAATCTAAAGTGAAAGAAAAGTCATCAGCGGGCGGCGAGCCCTGGGAACGAGTTCAAAATAAGAAGCAAGTGTCAGATGATGATCCTCCAGTTGGGAATGAAAGGCTTATTCTCTCGCACAAATGCTGTGATTTACATTCTGGATTAAACTTGTTTTCACAAACTGCATTGCAATGTTAAAATCTGTGCTAATGTATAAAAAACTAATACTCCTTAGTAAGTATTCAAGTTTTTGAAAAGTGTTGCAGGAAATAAAAGATTACAAATCCGATCAAAAGATGCCAATATTAGAGAATGCGCACCTGCCTGATTAAACATATAATATTAATTTATGCGTAGAAAAGAAGAGCATATTGTGTGTCCAATGACACTTAAAGATATAAAACTCCACAGTTCTGCACATTTAAAACCGACCCACTAACAACAAAATTTACAACATAAAAGCCACCCATATCACACCAAACGCTCCAATCATTATCCCCTTTACAAAATAGGACGTGGAATCCGCAATCACTCCGACTCCCTTGATTAATTCCTCTCAAGTCTACACCATTCCCTCCTCCAACGAGGTTAATCTGAATAACTGCAAAAAGAAAGAATCCGAAGACATTCTTACTCTGCCAAACCTTCTTCCACCGCAGAAACCCACCTCTTTTAAATTTTAACACATACTTTCCTGGCATAGAATCTCTGTGATCAATCCTAAAAAACCTCTACACTATCCTCAAAAACCATAATTTCACCCCTAAATTCTCCTTCCCAGATGCCCCTCCGTTACACTCAAGTTTGCCCCACCAACTTATCAGATTTCCTTAAATCAACCAAACCCGCCCCAAAGGCACTCCTATTCCCTGCAATAAACCTAAATACAAAATATGTTCTATTTTCAAAACCCGAGCCCCATCCCTCTTCCACCTTTTTTAACTCTCTCTCTCTCCATAGCCCTACTCCTCATGTACTTCCAGCAATGTAGTTTACCATTTGAAGTTCCAGAAACAGGCGTTTCAATTCCTACCCGCTCTGAGTAGCCGAGTTTTTTCCTTAGCTGGAAGGGCTTCCTCTGTGTTCTGGCAATGGGACGCATGCAGAAGTTCCATGGCGAAACCCAGATTTCCATGACCCGTCGGACGAGGGGCGCCTTTGGATCAGCTGTTCTGCCGAAGAATTTCCTGGAAATCCTCGGCAAAATGACGTCTAGTGATTCCATTTTCCCATCCTTGTGCATCTCGGAACTGTGGATTGAAAAGCCTCGGCCCAAGATGCGCCGACGAGCAGAGTTCTACACCACTTGAATTCCAGCAAGACTCATTCGCGACACCCCTGACCATACCGGTGCTGCGTACGTAATGACAGGCAGCACGCACGAACGGTACTGTCAACGCTTCGTGTCCATGCTCAGGAAAGGTGGGTGAATAATTTGCCGGAGGCGATTGGGCGCCGCATATGCCTTCACGCGGACACGAAGCGCTTGGAAATTCCAAGGAGTTTCCGGTCCATCAGCACTTGGCGGCCCTCCTCTTCCTGTTTGGAAGACTCTCGCTCGACCTTTGGGCATTGACCGTAAAGCACCTTCGGCGACTCGTAGTAGTAGCTCATTAACAGCGCCTTGCAGTCTACGCACCGCAATCTACTTCTGGTACGACAGTCACAGGTGTGCCGCGTCGTCGGTGTACAAGGACAGCATCTCAAAATTCCTTCCACATTTTGGATTTTCGAGGGAATCGTCTGCCAAAACACTGGGAGATCTTCAGCTTCAGCGTCCCCCACGTCCGTAGACGCCGCAATTTTCCCCTTTGTTTCAGCAGAATCAGCATTACAAGATTTTGGCGAGAAGCTGCTGGCGAGTTCTATCGCGAGCATTTTCGTCTTTTCCCTGGGGGACAGCGCCACCTCTGTCACATCGACGATGTTGCTATCCGACCTCCTGGAAGCCCTCAGCCTCCTGCAGACCTTCAAAATCGCACCCATATCCTCCTTGCCGTCCTCCAAAATGAACTCCTCCCGCAAATTCGCCTCCCAGTGGTCCGAGCGGACTTCCTGGAGGGCGTGTTGTACCGCGTCTTCGAGTTCAGAGAGCCCCGGACGTCAGTGATAGGATATTTTTGCCATTGCCGTCGGACTCGGTTATGCAGGGTGATGAGGCCGCGGACCGCTGTTGGAAGCGGTACTCGAATGTACGAGTTCCGTGATTTTTTCAGCGGAACCACAGCTTCCATCGCACCCAAGACTGCCCGGGTAAGATGGCCGACCATGCGATCGGCAATTGTCGGTAATATTGACGGCAATGGCTCCCTCTGGCGATAATGTTGCGGAACGACTTCTAGTCAGGCGACGACAAGTCCAATCGGCGCCTAGGAGGAACTGCAGGAATTCGTGCCCCCACGAGGAACATGGCTGGGTTATGGTCCAATGACAATTCCACGCATGTAAGCATGCTCAGGGACGTCCTTACACCACGAGTGATCGAAATGTCAAGGACGGCCCCTTGCACCTGCGTGGGAGTCTTCTGGCCAAAAAACTTTAGGCCCTCATCGTCTGCCATGCTTACCATTTT
Source organism: Hetaerina americana (assembly GCF_022747635.1). Lineage (NCBI taxonomy): Eukaryota > Metazoa > Arthropoda > Insecta > Odonata > Calopterygidae > Hetaerina > Hetaerina americana. The sequence goes on from NW_027286181.1 coordinate 44,158,214, forward strand.
AGTCTCTTTGGATGATGGCGAGGCAGCTGTCTCCGATAAGACTCAAAGCGAGGTCCAGTTCCCAAGGCTTCCCTGAAGGGAAGTACCATGAGGAGACCCGGAGCTATCCACCACGCGCCCGTATGTCCACCAAGAGAGCTTCTGCGTGCGTTTGTGATATTACTCGATAAATTCGGTGTTCGATAGACCCCTGTCCGTAAATGGTCCAGCTGGTTAACCTCCAGTCATCTGTTCGAACGAACGAAACGTCCGTTCGGACGAAGATGCGTCTCGTTGACAGCGGCGATGACGGCATTCTTTTCCTATAGGGAAGCTTAGAGCTCCTCACGACTGAGAAGAATTCCGTTCACGTTTCATTAGGGGAGCAGGACAGGTCATTCAGCCATGAGTGGTTGATTCACCGATCCTGCTGCGCTCTAGCTCCTCCAAGTGTGAGAGAAGCAGCTATCCATGTGCTTAGCTGATAATTCTACATATAACCTTGGCTATGGTGGCAATAATTTTCCCCAGCTATAGGTCATCTTCGGGTGGAGAACCAGGGACCCTATGGGGATTGCTGCTAGAGCTGCAGCAAGGACTGGGTCATCTGGGTGGTGATGCTGCAAGGGGTCGTTGAAGTATCCTCGATGGCCTCCTTTGCTACTACCGGTGCAGGTGTTACTGCTTCTCGCTCCCCGTTCCTGGAATGATAATTCTTCTTCTTTTTTCCTTTGAAAGCCTATTTAGACAGCATCGAGAGGGGAGTCTTTGGGAGTGACAAATCCCAGTCCTGGTGCTTTCCCGGTGTGGTAGAGGTCTGTGGCTTATTGGCTACCGCTGTTATACACGTATTGGGTGCGTTTGGAGCCTCTGCTGTCGACTCCATTGCTTGTAGTAGACGAACCTCTGCCCGTGGCTTTTGTTAGCTATGTGAACGGCCTTTCCGCGCGGTGAAGAATGAGGCTTTTTTACCACCAGTCACGACGGTCCTTGAGGTAAGGCAGCCTGAGCTGGTGCTTTTGGCACCTGCCATGGCTGCCTCTTATGTGCAGGATCAGGTGCGTGCTGGTGGCGTTAGCGACTCACCGGTTCCTGGAAGGACGGGCAACGTCGAGCCGCTATTAGCCTTAGTGGCCTCGTCTCCTCTGTCCCCGGAGATCTTTTCTGCCTCGTGTGCTCCGGCGCAGGGCATGCAGTGCATGGCAACTTGTGGCCAAAACAAATGCAATTGCTTTACCGGAGGGGGCCTTTGTCGCCGTGGAAGCGCTCTACCTGCACGAAGCAGCTACAGAGCTGTCATTTGTCCCTGAGATTAACCACAGTGGGTGCCTTGACGATATTCACTACGCGACGGCCAATAATGACTGGTAACCCGGTCTCAATTACGGTCAGTCAGTGAATGCTTTCGACTTCGTATCCAAGGGATTTTAAGCCCTCGGATACCTTGTTGAAGAGAGAAACCCTTGAAGAAAAGCCTCATCCCAGGTATCCTCTCGGAGGGCTGCTTGTGGCACTGCCAAGTTTTACTTTGCAGCAGGACAAGAGCTGTCAAGTGCCGCTACTTCATTGAGGTGATAACCCGTATCGGCGCTCGCCGTATCTCCGGATCGAAATTGTCAACAAGACACGCCTCAAGAGCGTTGATTAGTCCTTGGACGTCTGTGAATCTGTAGATAACGATTGGTGGTGGTTTGTGGGGCTTTGCTGTAGGTGGCGCTCTCGTCTCGACTTCCGTATTGGTAGTGCCTCGATTGCGCAGTCCTCTTTTTCTTTCTGGATGACACCAAGGTGAATCTGCCATTTGCTTCATCGTCCGTTTTCTCTTCCATGCTGACTGCACGTTCGACCCCGTTGTCTTTCCCTTGAGACCTCGCAGAACACGTTGGGAAAGCTACCAGTGGCCTTGACGTCTTCTTCGCTTTCTTCTACCACGTTTCGCAGCTGTTATCTGTCACCTCCTGGCCCTGTAAAGAGCTGAGTAGCGATGCATCTCTCGTCTTCCCGCTCAAGGCCTTCATCACCACCATCAGTGAAGGTCCAAGAACTGCAATGCTCACCTCCGTCGTATCCGTCTCCGCCGAATTGAAGGCACACGGCAGGGGTTGCCGGGGTATCCTCCTCCTCTCGGCAAATGCTGTAACGCAGCACGAGTTCGTCCGTTGACACGAATTTGCCGGGGGATTCCGCTGAACTGTAGCCCTTCCTTGTGGCCTGGACTACTGTAAATTCCGAGTTACTTGTGCACATCAGTAGATAGTGTTGTTCGCTCTCTTTTATCTGAAGTACCAACTTTGCCATGCATTTAATATTAGACAGTATACCACACCACTCAATATTATAATCATTAACCAACGGGCCTAATGCAAGAATTCTTCCCTAATTGGGATGCTCCCAATCCCAAAACACGCCTCCGAACATAAAAGTCCCTATGATAGCACCCCATTTTAGCACCCCTTCAACCCTTTGGCACACCACTCAAACTCAAAACAATAGAGCTGGCATTTATCAGGCTTCTTGATTCCTGAAATGAATCAAGTGTTACTATTAGATATTAACTGCCCCAGTCTTCAGATATTTTCATCTCTCCTCCACTCCCAAACCTTTCCCAACCTTCCCCTTTCTTCTAGCGTCCCGACCCCTTATGTTAAAACCATCTCCGCAGGTCTTTCTTTCTCTCCCTTGATAAAGGTGGCTCGACCACCGAAAATTCGGAAATGGGTGTTTCGTTTCTTTTTTTTTGTATTTCTATGATTTTGTTTGCCTATGCTATCTTGATATAAATTATATATATATATATATATATATATATATATATATATATATATATATATATATATATATATATATATTTATTTATTTATTTATTTATATATATTTAATGGGCTGACACAATATAACACAAATAGAATAGAATAGCAACATTTAAAAGGACACTCACACGGTAAATTGTTCGAGCTTTCGGCCCTCTCAGAGGCCTCAAGAGAGACTGAAAATATGCTGTTGCTTTGGAGAGGGGAAAGAGGTATGGGTGGGGAGGGGAGGTGTGGAGGAAATGCTGGGAGGGAAATTAAATATGGCGGTTAAGGGTGGGAATTTTGAAAGAACGGAAAGCTAATATGTAGGCGGATTCACGAGTTCTCATCTCTATATTGGTGGCTGAATCAGGTAGGGATTCTCGGATGCTGAGGGCAAAACACTGACCGAATGAAAGGTTGTGGGAATTGGCGAGTGAAGGGATAGGAAGAGAAGAGAGTGAGGCAGAATTGCAGGAGTACCGGTGATTATTCATTCGGATGGATAAGGGGGTAATGCATTCGCCTATGTAAAAGGAAGTGCAATGTTTGCATGATAAAAGATAAATAATATTTTTTGAGAGGCAATTAGCGTGGGAACGAGGTGAGGGGGCAATGAGGGGATGCAGGGAGAGGGGAGTAGGCATAATAAGAGGACAGGTTTCACATCGGGGGCGGTTGCAAGTTGGGGAAATATTGGGAAATTTGTCACGGGGGGGCGCCAAAGGGTTTGTGGATCTCAGAAGGTTTTTGAGATTGGCGGGTCGTATGTATGCGATAGATGGGCATTGGGGTAGTAAGGATGAGGTCGCGTCATTATCATGTAAAATTGGAAAGAGTTCTTTAAGGAGGGTTTTCAGTCTGTGTGATCCGGGGAAATAGGTGGTGCAAAGGTTGAGTCCTGCGTCAGATGTGGGCTTGTCATTGTGTGGTGTGTGTGGTCGGGTGGAACGGTGAACGGTTGAGCCTATATATATATAATTATATATATATATATGTATATGGGTCGCGGTAGTCCTGTGGGTAGAGCGTAGAAAAACAAGAAAACCTTGCCTTGTTTTTCTGCCCGTAGTGGGTAGAAAAACAAGGCAATTTTTCTCATTCATGTATTCTTAATATGGTAGGCGACTTTCCTATCTTTAAAGCAGCATATTTAATAGACGTTACTTGTCCCATTATACAGTTTTCCAAAAAAATGAGTACTCAATTTTCATAATTAAACATGATGGAACATGTGTATATGGACTGCTATAAGCAGTACATGGATTTTTTCCAATACCACACACTCTTGCGACAGCTTTCGGGGTATTTTGCATTTGTAAATTGATTGTTTACCTAGAATCCGTATCCATAAAAAATTAAAATAGTGCTTATGAGGCAGCTGTAAAATGACCCCATCTTTCAGTTTCTTCACATGCAGGTACATTATTACCTCACTTGAATGACGAGGCTTAAAAGTGTGCCCTAATTGCTCCGTAGGCATACTTAAATTTAATACGTATTTGGAGCTAATCAACGATTATCATTTCAAAGCATTATCAACGAAATAATTAATGAGTATATATGAGCTTCACGGTTTTGTTATTACTAGATTGTAATGACGCAGTGACATTAGTTGCCTTTAATCTCATGATTCACAGTGTACCTAATCCGAATCGTGGCCATATAGACAAAGCTATCGATTGACGGAAATCCCTAATTATATTAAATACAATATTTGGTCTTAGTTTTATTTAAATTTAAGGAAAATACTCGTCAACTAGCTATTAATCCTTCGCAGTGCCCAAGTGTAACATAGAATATAGTTATAAACATTTAAATTTCTCTGTATTTAATAATCTTCGGATCTGCCGTGATGTATTAAGCAATTTCTGTAGAGAACTAATCATGTCCGCAACTCTCATGTCCGTAACAAATTCCAATCCATATAGTAAGAAGAGAAAAGGTGACACAATTCTTTTCAGATTGCAAGAAACTGTGAGATATGCCGCAACTTTTAACGGAATTATCGATATGCGCATTGCAATGCAACAATTTCAGAGTCTAAAAATTATTCTTATTAAAATTATTTTTACACTCTGAAATTGTTGCATTGCATTTCTTGCAGAAATAAACATACCTGAAGGATTCTACAAGGGTACCGTATTATGTCATCATTTCATTTCTTTATCTCTGTTATGGGACTTGGCCTTCACTACGTAGAGTTAAGATTCTTCAATGTACAAATCATTGAGAAAAAAGGAAGTTGTATTCAGTATTTCAGCAAAATTTTCCATTTTTTATTAGTAAATAGGCTAATTATTAAAATCACCGTGTTAAAAATAGTATGGAGTATGATGAACTGCTAAAACTTGTGATTGCCTAATACTTTTTAAGAAATATTTTCAGCAATAGCGATATTCCATCCGCCAAAGTAATTGATATCGGATATTATGCGATGATATCATTGTTATGAAAGTTTCAATTTTAATGCTTCTTTTTAAACACGAAAAGCAAGTGCAGACTTTTGGTAATGCCGTGGCCGTAAAACTTTGGCCATGGGGATAGAATGCAACTAGCCGCTAAATACATACTGAGTGATAAAATGTCCATAATCCTAGGTGACAAATCATTGAAAGTTTGACTAAGAAACTTCTATTATTTCAATCTTTGGCATTTAACAATACCGGAATGAGGATGGCTACTTAAAGGGAATTGTAATAGTGACTGGGCCGTGGATCCACTCTTTAGTCCGGCACTTGGCAAACACTAATTGCATATTAATAACCAAACTTGAGGGACCAGAAAAACCTTGGCCGACTATTACCACGCCCCCGTTCCTTTCTAGACTCGGGGAATGTGGTGGGGGGAGGGAGGATAGAGTGATGGGAGGGGTGGGGATAGGGTGATGCGGGGGAGAGAGCAGCACAAAAGCGCGGCAGAAGGGCGTCGTGGGGGGGGGGGGGGCGGCGCCGGACTCCCAGAAGAACCGTTCTCGTGCGGGCGAAAGAGATACATATCTACGCCATCTCCTGGGTAAACACTAAAGGATCGCCTCCCAAGAAAAAATAATAGCGTTGGTGAAAAAGTTACAAAAAAAAACCAAAAGGGAGGGAGGAGGTGCGGAAAAACCTCTTCCCTCACACCCTCTACCTCTCTCCTTTTCTCCTTCGACTACCCGCTCGACTCCTCTTTATGTGTTTGTTTGTGTGCGGGCGTATTTTTTTGTTCTTTTCGACGAGAGGGGAAAAAAACCCGTAAAAGCAAAGCATAGCACTACACACAAAGACGCGCACACTGCCTGCTCACGTCCACACATTTCGCAGACACACCCGCTCACACTCGTTTATTTCCACACTTCGAGTCTCACCAACACTGGTGGAAAACAGCCCTCTCCCGTCCCCTATCAACGCGGCCGCTCGCCAACCTCCCAAACTCCATCCTCCCCCTCGAAACTCTCCTCTTTTCGGGAACCTTCTATCCCGGTGGGAAATTCAACCCGTGACTTCGCGCCCGTTACATTTCTTTCCCCGCCTGTCCCTTTCCCTTCGGAACATCAGTGTATTGACCCTAGAGCATTATGGAACCAAACACTAAACTCATAGTCCTTCTCCCCCGATTCCCTTTCCCCTTCACCCTCACGGACACACAAAACATGCCGACGGTTCACTCTTTCCTTCCCAATCTGTTTCATTTTCTCTCCACACAACCCCCACTCTCTTTCTCATACTCTGGCGGTAATATCTCCCGGCTGGCTTCGACGCCGCGTATCAAACAACGTTTCCACCGCTTTTCTCCGCCACATCGGTGGGAAGGGGAGAAAGGTTTGAATTTTCCTGAAGGGGAGGAGGGATGGTGGGGGTGACTGGAGGTGATGAGGCTATAAATGGGGTGGGGCGGGTTCCTCCTAGCTCGCCCGCTTTTTTGTGCATTTATTCCGAGCGCTTCGGTACCTACATATCGGAAGTGCACAGTGTGTCGGATGTTTCCAGCTCTCCACCCCAGCGCCCCTCCCCTGGGGATATGAGAGTGATGGGATGAAAGAAGAGCAAAAAAAAGCGGGAAAAGAGGGTGGGAGGCCTACATGGGGGAGGGTGAGTGGGTGGCGGAAGTGAGAAGGAGTGGTTCTCTGGTGTAGAAAGGAAAAGGGGGACGTGTTTGTTTTATTCTCGTGGAAGGGATAGGGAGGGATGGGGAAACGCGGGTCACGAGGTGATCTCTTAGAGGCATGAGACTCTTCGATATGTAGATGGCAATTTTTGCTTTACATTTAGCTAACTTCACTGAAATTGTTCATCTCTTCAAATGTTTAACTCAGCATTTTTCCTTCCGTTTACCCTTTAAGCACTTCCACTTCGAAAAGTTCAATAATAATATGTAATTCTCTTTGTTTTAGGTGGAGATAGCGTCAGATACAGTGACTATGCTGCGAAGTGTGCTTAGGGTTTTTCAAAATGTATGACTCATTCCTTGTTTCTTCTATTACAAAACCCTGCAATCAATTAACCAACCAGTGCCTTTAGTTCTAGATACTTGATCTTGATGTTTTCTTCGTTTGCTCTAACTCACACAATAGCAGTAAATATGAATTCTTCTTCAAGCTAGTAATAACTGATTTCAATGCGATTAAATATTAGAAAACAGTAATGTTGGGTAATTTGTTAGAAGACATGAAAATATTTCCTTAATAATGCGATGCCACTTTATCTTGCAAAAGCGTTTACAAGGTTGAAAGAAAAAAACAAGATAATTAGGATTGATAATCTTTTAAAGCTGCAATTGTTCAAATTTTAAGATTGATACATCATCGGTAAATGTGAATCTTCTTGTAATCGTTCAAAAAAAATTCAACGACCCACTTTCCGAAAATTTCACTGAATGATCTAGGAAGATATCATTAAGTTCGAAGAAAAATATAGCAAAGGAATAATTTGACAATCAAAATTGGAGGAGCTAATGCAAGTTGCATAAAAAATCTATGCTTCGAATGAAGTAAAATATGTATCAATATGATTATATACTTACATAGGTATAAATTCCAATGCATCAGAAACCTTAAATTTACCTCCATTTGCCCATATTGTTTGCCTACTGCGTAATACTAACGCCCTTTGATTATGATGAGATAGCTTTCTTTATTTTCGAAAATTACGAATAATTACGCAAGAAGCTTTTAAAGTGAATTTTATTCAATCTATTTCATGCGTAATAATTTAAGCAACGAATCTATTATGTGACTGTTTATAAATCATACAAATTTTTTATCCACTTACTTAATTAAATAAAATTGATGGATTTCTATCAAGTTTTTGCTTCTTTCCTTCTTACTTAGGTTGTATAGTAAACAATTTACCCAAATAGTCCACACTATTATCATTTAGTGTTAACGACTGTCAAACATAATTTAACGTCTCTTCATTCTCATCTCTAACATGGTGATACATACGTGTAAGTACATGAGTATACATACGTATAAGGCATTATTATACTAATATTAGGCACACTGAGGTAGACAAGATGCATGTAAAAAGGACAAGTTAAGAAGGACGTAAAATAAGCCAATCCTAGGATTGAAATACTGATGATGATATTCAGGTATATGTAATACTTGTATCATGTAAAAGTTTATCATCCACCTTTGACAAATCCTTACATTAATTTATCTAATTCCCCATCTCAATATTATGTTTTATTTCCTTTTTATCATAATTTGAATGTTTTACTTAGGTACTTACGTATCATTCAAATTCATTTTAGTACCTATTCCTTTACCTTCGTCTACTATTCAATTATAATGTTTCAATAGATCGGTCAATATCTTCATTTTATCATTCACATCCTTAAATAATTTAAAGTAAACGTTTTTCAAATCGTTGTTTATTTTGTATCATGAACAATTAATGTTTTTTTGGCAACAAGACGCGAATTTTATCCTCACAACTTCGAATTCTCATGCGAATCCAAGACTCTGTAATATAAATAATGATGTTCACCAGCAATAAATAAATAAATCTGCCGGTGGTGGTGAGAGGGTGAGGAGATTCGGCGGAAGTTAAACAGAGTGAAGGCGGGCAGCGTATCTCAGGCGGCGACGGCGCAGTGTGTGTATTGAACTTTCATCCCCACTTCACTACCAAGCCATAAGGGGAGGAGCGCTGCTACGGTGCTTCTCGAAAAAGTTCCTCGGATAAGAATCGCTCTTATCTCTCGCAGGGAAACATTCCCCGCTGATGCTTTTACATCGTCCTCACCCATAACCACCCCCCCTTCCCGCCACTCCTCAAACGCCCTCCCTTTATTTACCCTTTTTTTAATGAAAGAAAAAAGTCCCATTTTCCTTATACTGGAAGCATCTTTATCTGTCTCTCTTTTCCCTTTGCTCATCTCTCTCCCTCCCGCTCCCCTCAATCCATCCTCCCTTACCCACAACCGAGGAATTCCCACCTCAAAGACCCTCTCGAGCCATCTCTTCTTCAAAACATCTCACCCCTCCCCCTTGCCTTCTTTTGCACCCCTGCCTGGTGGGGGGGGGGGAAGAAATAATAATTTTTTCCGACAATTTTCTTTCCCCCACACCAAATGCCTATTGGTCTGCCAGTCAGTCAGTCTGCCCCTCCTTTCTGAGAGCCGTGAATCTCGGGAGCTGGAAGACGGAGAGGTGTAGGGTGAACTTTGTTTGAAATTTCGGACCTTTCGGTAGCTGCTATGTAAACATTTATTTCTGGAAGTCCATAGGCTTTCGGAGACTTCTGGAAACATGAGCGAAGCAAGGTTGCTCAAAATTATAAACAATTATAGATATAGCTTCGTGAAGGGCAAATGATATGCATCTTTTTAGAGTCAAAATTTAGCAAATTTTAAAAATATATGAAAAAAATGGGAAATATCAGCAGTACATTCTATTTTTGGTTGCTATATGCTTCAGATGTTGGTATAAAATAATGTTTTCCTAGAAGAGCGGTTTCTGCGTGTAGATTTAAAGGCTCAAAAACAATCCACTATTCAGTTTAAATCCGAAATCTATGTTTGTTTTTAAATATCGGTTGTGGATACTATTTGTGTTTCTTTCATTACAGATGAACAGTAATCGCTATACTTCGATTTCATCTAATGTCCTCCGTACGATTGCTCACTTCATTCATATTGTGATTCTCTTGTTGAAATTTTACCTCGATTTAATAGCAACTACTTATTTATTATATGTGACATAGATTTTTAAATTAACTGGAACCAGAAGTTAAATTTTAAAGCTGAGTTGGAACACTGGAAAGAAATTTTAATTCGTCGTTGAGAACGTCTAGGATGTATAATCCAATATTGTAAAATATGTATTGTGAATTCATCCACTAGGAATCACTGCAGAAGAGTTCAACGAGTTAATAATGGATGGAATCATATAAAGTTTTATAAAATATTCAAACGACAAAGGTTTTAAAAGTTTTGGTTGAAAGAATGAGAAATTAATGCGTCGAGTATGGCCTTTAAATTAATCTAAACTTAACTAACACTATGTGAGTGATAAAGTTTCATTACATTAGAGTTTATGTAAAAATTAATATTTATCAAATAAAAGGAGTACAATGCAAAATATATTTTGAGACATGAACTGCAGACTCCGGTTATCAAACATGAAGTGTTCTTGATACTACTCGCAAAAACTTTTAATGGTATTAGGATATACCTAGACGTGACAAATCCATAGAACTAAAAATACGTACATGTGGTGCGCTACTGAAATTTCTATGGCTTTATATTTGAACACAAAGTATGGACACTAAAAGAGTATGGTATAAAGAAATTAAAAAACTTGAGAGTTATTACGGAGCATGCATATTATAAAAATCAAGAGGAGTTCTAAAAATATAATAGTTAGAAGTGACGAATTCCAAAGTATTACCAAAGGTAAGAGGATAAGGTAATAAGAATCATTAAAATCGGAGAGCTTAAATATTTTGATCTCATTATAATATACGTAAAATACCAATTACTAAAGAATCATGGAATGGAAAATAGAAAGGAAGTAGGGCAGAGGAATAAAAATAATTTCCTGGATGGAAAATTTTAAAAAAGGGTTTCAACTTTCACCCCACTGAAGATGATTTTCAATCACAAAAATGAATGGCTCAAGATGAAAGAGAGAAAGATTTATTTGTCATTAATTCAACAGTGGATCTCCCAAAAGATAAAAAATTCTGAGACATCTGGAAACAGTACATTTTGATATTAAGAATATAATTTTTCGGGCACAGGAAATAACTAAACTAACATTTCCAAAAAATTAATTTTTATATTTGCTAGATACCATGATTTTTGCTTCTCAAACATGTTATATTTCCTTCCTCAAATAGACGAGAGTGGGTATTATTATGATGGTTGTGTAAAACGTGATTCTCGGGAATGTTGAATGCATGCATGCATTGGTCTTTGCTGAAAAGCCTCTAAACAAATAATGGGAAATGCCTTTGGTTGTACTTAAATGTTGGCTAGTCCTATCAGGCTTGGCAATTTGGCCTAATTTGGTACTAGATTTTTTCAAAAATCAAACGTCAGCTTTTTTGCGTCGTCTATATCGCTGTGCTACACACTGGTTAATTTTTGTTCGACCCTCTTCATATCCGACTCCGCGCATCCACTTTCCGGCCTAAATTTTCAAAATGATTTCGAAAAAATGTCTTTAATAAGAGCCCAAAGAGATAGTAGGAATGAGGAAGAATTAAAACCTCTGTCGATGGTTATAGTCCTGAATGGAATGTTCTGGAGACCACTAGCTTTCAAACTACGAGGTAATCATTTTTTTTTTAATTTCACGACCGTAAATTTAATGGATAATTATGATATCAACTAATATCGCCTAAGTATGGTTCTTAAATTTCTTCTGAAACTTCATCATTATTTTTTCCTAAGGAACCATGTAATACTCATCAAATTATAGATTTTTGGGAAATAAATTAGATACGGGAAAATCGGACTAATCCGGTCGGTCCGAAAGGATTAAATTAGTGCGTATGGAATGGTACTAGACTAGGTACTAATGGTATGATTATCTATCTCCAGCGCATAAGTTTTCTTGAGGTAGAGTAGCGCATAGTGTAGGATCAAATAGTGGATAATTTCATTGGAGTAGATTCCCAGGCTATATGTGTAAGGGTACTAGATTGTCTATGACGTCGGCCACAAATCAAGTGACAAAGTTTTGGCGTAAGGGTTTGAATCAGTTCCTCCTCTATCGTACACGTTGCACGGCTCGTCTATCCCATTTCATTTTTCACTAGATTATTAATGTATTTTATCCGCATGGATCTCAAAATAAATTTAGACAATTGGATTTCAGCATGATTAAACTGAATCGTCTCAGCTTGGAAAACTGAATGTTAAACTGCAAACTTTCACAGTGGATAAAACATTATGTTATAATCTAGGTTTTAAATAATAGGATAACAACCAGATCGTAAGAGATAATATTATCGAGCACATTTACTTGTAATTTCCAAATCATGACGAATGAATGTAAGGTCACCGTTGTCGTGATAATATAATTTGTTTCTCAAGAACTCTATCATTTGGTTAATCAATTAAGGATGCAAGCCAAGTGATCATATAATCCGAGCTGAGGGTAAGGGAAATTGTTATGTACCGTTTTCTATAGGCTCTCATCGTTCTAATTCCCATCGAGGGTGACAAGGATTCAGTAAAGACTTTTTATTGATCCCTATTCACTGGACTATAGAAAGGCTTTCCATAGCTATTGGACAAGATTTTTTCTAACATTCTTGTCTTCTCTTCAAGGATGATAGTTCGCAGCTAGATTCATCGGCCGTAGTTTTTTTTGCAGTTTATCGACATTTGTTCTAATCACCAATTGTTACGCGGAAAGGAAATTTTTCTAAATCTATTGGCGTTACAGTCTATCACCCACTCATATTATCCGAATTGTTAAGCCAGCCGATATAATGATGTGCCTTTGTGATTTCTTTGGCCTCATTTGTCAAGGGAAGTGATATTTACCTTTCTAATAGTCTTAGTCTTGCTTTTTTCCTCCGTACTTGGACAAATTTCCATTTCAGTTCTTATACAATATCCTATACTTCCTATGTATTAGCATTTTTAAACTTACTTTTTTATCTCTAATTTTCTCCAAAAGCCTAGAAGTCTTTCTTTGCGCCTTTCTCTCTTGTTAACCTCTACTACCCCGATGGGTTTCCAATCCTTGGTGAATATTTTAAGTGAATCCTTTACCAATGCAAAGTAAAACCTCCCCTTTACATTTTTACGCAACTCGTTGAATGAATCCAAGTTTCTTCGAGGTGATTCCTCCACTATTTCAAACATGATCGTTTATGAAGAGGTTTTGTGAGGGTAGTGCCCTAGCACTATCTTGGTTCCGTATACTGCACTTAAGTGTCGTCAATTTTAAAAAATGTTGAGTTTTCCATTTCTTTTTTTCCAAAATTCTATTAATGTATATTTATTTGGATCTAATCCTCCATTTCTTTATTCGAAAAAATCCAAAACACTGCCTAAACAGTGATAGAATAGCACGTGATCGACTGGTGGCTTAATTTACCTATAGATCGCCGTTGCATCCGAATATATCCCAATTAATAGTAGCAATAATAGTAATAATTTTGTCCGTTCCACTAGAATTGGGGAATTAATTGCTTCAATTTTCTCGAGGTACCTTATTTTTGGACCCCTGATACAATTTCGTTAATTTTTACAAATTATGAGTTACATGCCCTTCCTTTCCGTCATTCTCCCTGTTCCCTCTTTATCTTTTGTTGAAAAATATATCCAATATTTTCCTTATCGGGTCCTCACGTAGATATTTCCCAATTTTTTTGACGTTATGCAAATATCCAAGGATAGCTTCCAGTTCGCGTCTTTCCTCGGCATAAATTGGGCAATAAAGGACTCTGTGTACTGTCGTGTCCTCCTTCATCATGCATTCACACGTCTCTTCCTTTTTTTCCTTATTTTATTGAGGTATGTTCTAAATTTCCCGTTTCCAGTTTAAATTTTAATATCCCAATGCTATGCTACTTACCAGAATTTGCCACTACTTTTTGTTTTCGATGAGATATGATTTCCCTAATCCGGTAAACTGCCCTCCTGCTTATACCATAATGAAGCAGTTTTCATTTCAGCGAGTTGTGCGGGGTCTTGAGGAGAGATTTCTTTCAGTGTAGGAATATTGCATCTACTCGAGTATTCTACTCGATTTCTGATTTTTCGACTCCTGATTTTATTGCGTTGTAAATAAAAATATGAGACTGTGTTTTTCGTGGTGTGCATTATCTCAACATGTTCACTTCTAGGCAAAGTATGTCTTCACTTTTGAGGAAGGTCAATGCGTTACCAACTAATATATTCTGCAAGGTTTTGCAGCACATCGGGGTTATTGATATTAGATTGCAATTACTGGGATTCTCGCCGTAGCTTCCTTTGTTGAGTCGGGGATGATGAGATCCCTCTCCCTGTCTTTGAGCATTGAGCTTTCGGTCATGGACTTGGAATATATGCTGTTTAAGCTGCCATTTCATTTGAAAGATCTTCTTTGAAAATAGCGGTTATTTATTCCAAAACAGAGGCTTTATTTGATTTTAAACTTCGAAGCTATTTTGCTATGCCTTTCTGTGAAATTCTTATCCAAAATACGGTCCCAAAGTGTTTTCAATAAACTTTCGGAAAATATTGCTTTAATAAACGGGCTTTATTTACACTGACTGATATTAATTCTCATTTCCCTACCCCAGAGAGTATATACACTAGGTAACCTAAATGTTTCGGATATTCGTCCAAATATGTGATAAACAATTTTCTTTTAAAATTACGTTAGGATTTACGTATTAACTACTCTGTACTTGGCATTCTTAGCGTTTATCTTTTAAAATTTCATATCCATCAGTGTCTGACTTTCATATATTTATAAATTTCGGGTGCAATCTTCTTTACTGCATTAAATACGGCAGGGTCTTCTTCTTTGAATTTTAGGACGGCGAAATGCCGGATCGTCTCTTTACTATTGCTTTTGATTTTGAGCTACTTACTATTTCTTTTGATTTTGAGCTAATTCTCTATTCCGCTGGGGATGATATTTAGGGAAGACACTGATATAACTTCCAGGTCGAAGTTGAAGGCTTTGATTGTCATACTGCCTGTCCGTTCTTCAGTATATTTCAAATACCAATGGTATTTGCCTTGTTAAATGCGTGAAATCTGCGTTTTCCTTCTCCACCCTTGCAAATCTCCAATGCGTTTCTATACATATTGCTTTAGATAAGCTACTATTGTAAATTTATTTAATTTTTCAAATAGCTTTTGGAGTTAAAGTAGCAAGCATTTATTTGAACTATTTATTCTAACAAATGTTTAGCGACTACACAAAAAATTTGGTGCATGATTCTCTAATCCAAGCATTCGTCTATTACGTAAATTTCCCCATTAATTGATGGTATGATTGAATCTAATTCAACAGCAATAATAATTGTTGCTGGTGTTCTACCGTTTAACTTCTGGACGGACACAAAGAGAACAAGGAAATATTTTTTGCTTCAGTTAACAAAATACATTGATATCCGATATTAAAAGAAACCATTCTACACTTTTCCATGATTGCTTTCGCCCATCATGTCATCCTCCACGATTATTCTTTTCCTATTCCTTATACTCTGGCCAAACGCTCTCCCAGCTATCACACTGCTAAACATCTAATTGCCAGTAAAAATACTCCGAATCCACTCTTCTTGTCTCCTTAGACTCTAAAAAATGTTCGCAATTCTATCGTACGATCCTCAGTACACTCTTTTTTGTTGTTCACATTGCCCAATTACCTTTTTCCATCCTTCTTCACAACCACATTTCGGAGGCTCAAAATCTAATCTCATAATCTTCCTTCAACAACCATGTCTCTTCGCCACACAAAACTTTATATAAAAGATTAACGAGTATTTTATTAATATCCTTACTCAGGGTACTCATCACCAATCTCCTCCTTGTAAACGTTTCTTTCCCTAAAGCAATTCATCCTCTTATGCCCCCAATAACGTTGATCGTCCTGTCCAAAACATTGTAAAGATTGATCAACTCCTTCAGCTATAGGCGTATAGTCTTCCAATTTGAAATTTTTAATTATTCTTCCTCTTTCTCTAAAACCTCATAGCCGTTGTTCCCTTTACATTGATTCTCATCTCATATTTGACTCACTGACTTCCTAATAAGCTCAGCAATTCTGGTAACCACCCCTTGACTAATGGCTGACTAAAGCTTCAATATCCTCATAGTGAACTGAATTTATAAATTCCTCATCGAGTTTTCAGTCTTATCTCCAGTCATTTCAATACTTTTTTACCATTTTTGCCGCGTATAAGTTGAAAAAATTGTTCGTTTTGGAAATCCCTGTCATAACCTTCTAACGTTTACATGTATATCTCTGCAGTCTGAACGTGTTAATGTTGCGGATGTCAGCTATCTCTCAAATCTTCTCCTATTTTCGGAATTAGTCCATAAATGCTGCCAAATTTATTACACAAATACGTGCTTATTGTACCCGGAAAGCTACCGGAGTTGCAATGAGTGATTACACACCATACTACTTAAAACACAATATACTTATCCACCTTAGCGCGATTGGACGTTATTCTGATCCCGTATCGTTCGTGGGACTAATCATAGCTTAATTCTATCAGTTATACACATAATCCCTCTAATTTTACCGACATTATCTCTCCTACCGTGATTCGAAGTGGCTAATCATATATTGTTACCATCATCTCTCAATATACATCCTTCCAATATTAAAGAGATTTAATTTGTAATTTAACCTTCACTCCGTGATTGATTCCTTACCTAGCTCTGCTAAGACTTTTCATATGCTACTCAGTTTATCATAACAACGTTTTATAAATCTAGCTACGCTGCCTGTGATCTTATTAGGCATTCAATACAACTTCATGAGGATTTTATGTTCTAGCAGCATATTCTAAATGAGGCCTTACGAGCGAAAGATAAGATTTTTATTTAAACTTTTCATCGCATTTACCCAAAACGTTTTCAATTAATGCTAATTTTTTGTTTAGATTGTGCAAATATAATCCGCCAGTTTGATATGTTTCACCCGGGAGAGTTCATGAGTGAGGGCAACGCCTAAGTATTTCATCGAGTCTTTATTTTCTATTTGGGTATCCTTCATGTTGTAGGCGTTTGGGAGGAAATTACTCTTTTTCCAAAAGCTAATCACTACGCCATTTTATTCACATGATCTTTCCTATCGTAGTGCGATGGCTTAAATAATACTTTTTCAACCACTTCTATCTTACAACTTCTAGAAACTTACCCTAAGTAATTATGTTCTCTCCTCTTTATCCTCTTATTAATGAGCCACAGTAGCTGTTTGCGAAATCAAACTCATTGTTCTATAGTTCTCACATAATACTGCCTTTCCATTTCTTGGTATTGGTAACAAAAAGACCCAACAAAATCTTCTGGCTAGTTTAAACTTGTGCCTAAGTTTAAACTTGCTGGACTTATTTCGTTACCATGTATCATATATCATTCTTGAGATTTTCCAATATCTACTGAATATCTCTTATTTCACTTAATTATTTTCCTCACATATATTTTACGTTTTGAAAGGTTTTTTATTGTTAATTCTCTTATTTCTTGATATTACTTCCACCTTTCCGCATATTGAACAGATTTCACCCTTTCTTTGTGAGCTTTCCATATTACCGCGCTTGTCTTGCCGTATTTATTTTCCGCCCTAGTTTATTTATCTATTTGTGATTTCTTCCACCTAATAATGTTTGAATTAGAAATCAGTCTCCTAACCTGACTCAAAATTTTCTTTCTTGCCTCCTGGCATTCCTTTTTATTGTCCCACTATGCTTTTCCCTATATGCTTCTACATTTCATGCATACGACCGCGTTTTCTTTTTTATCCTCATGAACCTAATTTTACATTTCAATTTAACTTAATTATGATCTGATTCCGCATACACTCCGGGGAACCTTTGCAAACCCATCACGCTTATCATTTATCTGTGTCTAGCCTAAATAATATGGTTTACAATAAATCTGTGCTAATCAATCGATATTTTAATTGTATAATTACGGCTATTGATTCTTTAATTAAAACAAAATGTTTTCTTTAATTAAAACCTAGTTTCTGCAGAACATCATGGCATTCTACCCGTGATCATATTTATTTCAAAGCCGTAGTCTTCTTCCTCAATGCCGTCTCTTCCTGTGCATACTATCGCATTCCAATCCTCTTTGACATTCAAATATTTCTTTCCTGGAACTTTAGTATTTATTTCCCATAATTGGCCTTACAGCCTTTCTATTTCTTCCTTTCAATGATTGTTTGTTGGTTTGTAGACTTGAAAAATTATCCAGTTCGGTGGTTTGGATTTTGCTCCTATTAATAATATTATGTTACTCGTCTCTTCTATGTTCACTCCGTTTATATTTCTGCTCTGCCTCTTCTTACTACATGTTTTCAATACTTTTACGTCTTCTCGCTGGTTCTCCTCCCATCTGGTGAGTGTACCTCGATAACGATAATTCCAGGGTTCCCACTGGTACTTTCTTACCTCGCTCAACCCTAAAATATCTACATTTCCGTTCTTAATCTCCCTCTTCCTATTTTCTGATTCTCTGCTCCCCGACAACGTGCCAAATCTTCAATTCCCCATTGCAACTGGTTTGGTCCTCTACACTATTCTGCTACTGTCACTTCCGCTTCTCAAGGTTTCTTCTCACCAGACGTACGGTCTTCTGTGAACTATTGCACCCATAAACAAACTTTTACCACACCCATAACATCATCACGACATGTCTCACACGGTTGACAATGAGTTTTTAATCATGATAGTAATAAAAACAGATGACATGCTATCATTGTGGACTAAGTGACGAGTATTGGAGAAGCATATCACTCTAGCCTCGTATACGTGTAAACTAAACCTGAGCACTTCACGGTGCATCCATATATACCTTGTATTCATCAGGGCTAACCACTTATTTTAAGGTCAATGATGTATTTATATGCACACCCAGTCCTAAGAAAATTTGGGTGATCTTACAACTATTATGCTCCTTGTATCTATTAGGCGCGTGAAGGTTACCCTGAAACTCTTCCAAGGCTGCCCATAGTTAACGCGCTTATATTCAGCCACCATACTGTGTCATATGGTTTGTTTGTTTAGCACTTTAATATGAGAATCTCCTACCCATAGACCCTTAATTAATTTATGGTTAAAAACCGTGCATTTTGCTGATGTTATGAAACCTCTCAAGGGTTTCCTTTTTTTAACCAAGGTCATAAATATTATTAGCCCAAAATACACCAAAAATCCCTTTCTCTAACTAAATAGCGAAACGAAGTTCATGGATTCCATTGATAAACAAATTGTGATGAACGTCGTTAGCCACTCACGATATCCCGTTACCAACGGTCGTTCTGTCAGCATCTAATTAGAATGCATGCCGTATTTCCTGTATTCCATCATACTTTACATGGCATCCCTGGAGTGTACGCGGGTGGAAGGTCCCACCTACCCCAATACCCTGTAAACGCGGGTTTTAAATTCCACTTAAGTGGTACTGGCTGTTAAAACTAAGGATTGTGGTCAAAGGCACATTTTAATTTTAAAACTTTCTTTGCCTCAGTCGTCAGGAAAGTCTTCAATACTTCCTGCTTGAAACGTGTGCTACTTACACTGTATAAAAATGGGTGGTTTTAAGTGAATTAAAGTATCAAAGTATGCTTTTATATCAATTATTTCATTTTCATATCACATTAATGTACTTAATTGTTCACCACAACGAGTTGATGAAATATTTTGCAAAGGTATCCATGGCACGCTGTTTGCTTCACTTTTTCGGGAATAAGCATGTTTTACAATGGAATTCGCTGGAGATACTAAACACCGCTCCTTAAATTTCTTGAAACTTGAAAAAATTGAACATGATAAAATAAAGGATCTATTGTTATAAATACTATTGTGAAATACATATTTACACTTCAAAATTCATTTCAACCTGGTCTAAACTGAGTTTAACTTATATAGTTGAGGTAATAATAATGAAACGAAACTGAAAGCGTTCGGCTTATTTTATTGTCAATTTTGATAGATCATCTCATTGGAATAAAAGTGAAACTATAGCTTAAAATTTGTCCCTACTCCTAATGCAATGATTTCTTGCCATATATAATTTTTAACTGATGCCTATCGAGGCCATCAACGTTAGTAAGCATCCCGAACTTTTTTTGAGCGGTCAGCCCTATACTAAGCACAAAGGCTTGTGAAATTCACACATCAGGGAAAGGGGCCCAGCCCATATCATCTGGGGTTTCACCGTCTAATAAATTAATGCTCAATCAAACTGATACCAATAAGCAATATGTATGTATACTTGGCTTGGTGATGTCTAAAGTTTTTCATCGTAGAATTTCCTAAGACCTGACTATTTACAGCAAGTACATATACTCCAAATTCTAGATTGATTGCTTGAACAGCCGTTATACTCCTAAATAATCATTACCCATACTTTACGTGGAGAAAAAAATCATACTTTATGTTATGGCCCTACGCATGGACTTGGCTCACATATAAAATGAAATGTGTGACATTTAATGAGCTTGCGGACCAAGCTGTCAAAAATTAGAAAAATTTGTGGGATCATAATGAAACGCATTCTTCTTCCATCGTCGACAATTATTCCGCCATAAAAACACTAATTAAAGCGTGAAAATGAGAAACGAATACGTGTCTGGTGATTTACGGTAGAAACTACGTATGTTCACTTGAAAATCGAAACTGACCCCATAGTATGTCCCCGAACGTTGATCAATTACAATGATTTATTGGTATTATAGCTCAAAGCTAGTCGTGAATTTTCTACCATTCTGTATGGCTCCACGTTAACAGAAAGATATATTCCGCAATTATTACAAATGGATGCCGTTTTCGTGGGGGATCTGGTCAATTAATATTTGGCAATGTTCCTATAATTACGACCAACAAGCTCGGGGGCAGAGCATTGCATCGCTATGTCTTCGCGAAACAATAAATTAATGCTCCGCGCGACCTATTTCTCCTTTTGTTCATCCACTCCCATTCGCTTGTGTACGGCAGAAACTTGGAAGCCGAACTCCTCGCCAAACTTCGATGAATATCATTTGTTACCACCATTAACCAAGTAGAGCGAAACGTTTGCCCGCTTGGGACGGGGAATTAAAAGAAAAATATATTTTGGGGATGCTCGAACGTGAAGGTGCCCCTGATACCCGTGGGACGGAAAATGCGATACATTACGGTATTGTTGTGCCCCACCGAGGGTTTCACCATTCTGCTTTTCTAAAACTCAATCGATTATGAAATCAAGCGAATAAATTGAGCCGTTCACTTAATTTCTGAAAAAGAATTGGATATATTTTCGATATTCGTCCAGATATTTCTGATAATGCGTTAAATTAATTCCAAGTTTTCACCGACCACTTAAATAATATCCGATATAGTTTTATATATATATATATATATATATATATATATATATATATATATATATATATATATATATATATATTTAGTATATATATATATAGTATATATATATATACTATATATATATATATATATATATATATACATACATACTAAACCGCAGTAAATTAAACTTCTGTATTTTTATATTCCATCAATTTAATGTTTTCCTGGAATCCTTGGAGTTTTTCTTGGAAGTGTATGACTTGATTCAAGAATCCAGAACTACCCTTTTGTTAATGATAATATATAATTAATATCACTTTGCCTATCTGGCTCCCCAACGCAAATTCTGATTCTCATTCCTAGCGAACCGTTCTATTATCATCTCTGGTAACTATGAGAGTGTGTCACTTTGTATTTTGAATGGAATTTTTTTCTGCAATAACACAGCATTTTTGGCTTTATTAACCAAGGTTTTATTCTGGCGCAGCAAAATAATGGATAGTTTGCGTGTGTGGGGATTATTGAAGGTCAATTTATGAAATGTCAGCGAATTTCGAAAGCGAGAATTAGATTTCAAATTGTACGCCAATCGTGCGTATGTTATTCTGGCAGAACTTACCAATTAATCATATCGTATGGCTCCACCTGGCTCACAGTGGAAGATCTTTGCAGTTTGCTCTCGAATTTTGTACCTCTTTAAACGTCTTCCCTCCGCCCCCGCAAGGGAAGCTGAAGCGTTGTGAATGTTCTGGAAAGGCGGGTTCAACTAGCTCGGCCACCGCAGCGACCTCTGGACATGCGAATAGTGCGACCCAGTTTACTGGCAATTAATTAACTGTATGTCGTGGTACATTGTTTGAGAAAACTTGCACGAAAACTTTCGCAATACTGGCAATTATGCCACCTTGCAAGGAGACTTATTCATTTGCTTTCCCAAGCTTGAAATTTTTCAGGCCGCGAAAACTTGGTCAGGGGAATATTCCACCAGTAGAGTTTCCTTATTGTTCTGATGTCTGAATACAAAAAAAATAAGCATGCTAAAATACTTGGAGCTTGTATTTTTTTACTTTTAATATTTTTAGGCCTCGGCTTAGTACGGTTTTGGTCCAACCTTCCCGAAAAATTTGTTACAAGGTGAATAATATGCATGCGAATCGTAAAAGAATGAAGCCATTCGTATTTTTAAGTACTTCAGCAAATTCCGATGCTTTATATGTCATTAATAAAACAACTAAACAAATATTTATAGTTTTTTTGGCATGAAAGTGTTAAATAAATATTTGAATCTGCGATTAAAACGAGAACTGATATTTTTAGATAAAATTTTCAACAGCTAGTAAAGGTTCGTTGAAGGTATTTCCCTCAACTAATAGGGTAACATCGGATGATGTATATGCTTGTTCCTCTAAAAACGCTTTTTAAATTCACCCCGTCAATATTTTCACCATGTATTACTTTTTGCATGCATACAATCTTATTTAATACCATGATGTTTATACTTCAAGTTCCGTTATCAACAACTGCGTCCATAATGCAATCACCACAATTCTAATTGAAAACGGTCCAGTATTTAAAATAATGGCGATAAAATAAAATTTAAATTATAATAATTAGTAGTTGGTTGGGAAACCGTAGAAGTGACGCTCAGACTAAAATACTCGCACCTCCGAAAGAGAATAAATCATACAAGTTCAGCCAAGGTCAATATAGAAAGCTTTAGTAGCTCCATGTAGAAAGTGGATTAAATAACTTCAGTCACTTTTTTTCTCTTATTTTTAAGTTTCATTGCGAGAGATGGAGCAGCAAACGAGAGCTTTCCTTCCCATATTTCAGCTTCAGTGTCGACAACTCCGCCGCGGCCGTTGTTTCTCCCAACAACCAGCACCCGTGCTCCATCCTTTAATTCAACCACCCCCGATACCCTGCTCCCAATGGGACTCTCACCCTCCACCCTCCCATGCGGCCACGCCCTGTGAAGCCATCCCCCGCCTCTCCCGTAGCCCGTCCCCCGCTCCATCGTCTTTTCCATTACTGCCGTCCCACCCTCAGCCTCCCGAGGAACCATCTTTCCTGCTTTTAGGCCACCATCTCGCCCAAAAACTCTTCCCTCTCACTCCCCATCTCTCGACTTACGTCTCCTCCTTTCTTTTCCCACCAACATCTTCCCCTCCCACCATCCTTCCTCCCCCAACGACCCCTTTCCGTTGCTCGCTCTCTTCCTGCAAAACCGCCACCCCCCCCCCTCCGGTCTCCGCGTGTAGTTAATGTTAATGCTCTCGAAAGGGTGGCGTTGCCTCGCTCTTAGTAACCTTACTTCAGATGTGCCCCTGTTTTATGATTCGCGCTTCACCGCCGATGAAACGAGATCATGTTCCCGAGAGGATCTATTCCCTATTTTCCTCAGTTCGAAGACCGTCTTCATTGATAAGAGAGATTTGATGGCTGATTTTAAATTGACGTATTGGAATAGATTTTTCATCTTCTTACTCCAAAGGTGCGGTTTCGTGATCCGGATAAGACATGATAGTGGTCAAAGAATACTAAATAGATTGAGTTAAAAGCAATAAATATTTTAAAATCCACTCTGTTTGTCAGCCAAACGTTTTTCAAAATCGTAAACCTGCCAAGCCCTGTTATATTTTAAAGCCTTTCAAATCTTCACATTTTAATAACAGATACTGAATAATCACGTTTATTTCTACGACGTAGGTGTTTATGTTTATTTCTTATCATTGAAAGGCCTTTTATTAGAAATCCGTGAAACCAAATTGAGGCTTAGAAAAATGTATCCCAACTAATAGGCTTAATGCGATGAGAGAATTCTGTGTGGAAAATCCCCAGTTATGCAGGAATAAAAATAATAATTTTCTTTAACAATTCTTCAAATATGAATGCTTAAGTTCTCTTTTTTTGTTATGAATCACTGAAATCATGCCTCTTTGGTACCCCAATTTTAGGAAATAATTTATTATTTGCTAAATACCATATAAGGATATAAATAACAATTTATTCTTTCAAAAGGCTTATAATAGTATTTGTTTAATCTCAAAGAATGTATGTTTGCCATTAAAAGCTTCAAATTTACATTTTTCGTAATATTCTATTTGGGGAAACCTTTCATTGATTTTAACGAATAGGGTTATCAAGCGCCCTTAAATTAGACCCATTTTTTTATAGATAATAATTTTATCATACAACAATTTCAAAGAGTCTTTCACATTTACCGGCATCCCAGTCGAAAAAGTAAGTCAAATGTTTTTTACATTTTGGAATTTTTGTATTGCAATGAGTATTTCTGGATTACTCTGATGAAAGTTACTATCGCGGCATCTCCCGAAGTCTCCTTAAAATTGTCAATAATTTTATTTGATATTATGGTTGATTACCTCCGTTATTTCAATTTTTTTGCCAAAAATTTTCTCTAAATTCTTTTATAAAAATCATAATTCCCAAAAGTACCATTTTATCCTCTTTCAAAAGTTAATGTATTTTGACAAATTAAATAATTATGGCACATCAATGGAGAAAAATCTTGCCATTACCGTAAACCATTAATATTTAGTTTAGTTAAGTTATAATCATTTAAGTTTACCTTTTATATTTTAATCTCTTGTTCTCATTTTATACAAAACGAACCTTACAGCATTTTCCCACCTTTTCGCTTCTGTTTATTCTCCTGTTCAACTCTAACACTTCAAGTATGATTTTTCCTTTTGCAAGATATGTAGCGAAAACATACCACCTCTATGCTGAGATGGTAAACCATTATTGACACTTTCATTCATACTCAGGTCTGTATAAGCGTTCACAATATGTTTCTGGATGAAAATTTAACCTTGAAAACTTTGCTTCATGACTCGATCTACCACAACGAACCACGTAAAATAGCTTTATTTTCTTTTTGAAAAGTTTTAATATTTTACTAAACAATCATTTTGGCTAATAATTAAAAAATGATAAGTTATGAACTTTTACTCATCTTTCAGAATCCTTTTAACAAAATAAAGTGTAGTCATTACGTCCTTTTCTTTAAATATATAAGTAAATCGTAAATAAGGAAAGTAATACCTACATTTCGTCGAATACCGATCAAAAGCCAAAGTAATTAATCAGATGCATGGCACAGTTGCCATCAGTACTCAGTCCTTCAGAGTACGTTCAAATATTCAGGTTAATTGGGCCAGTTACTTTCCCTTAACCTTCTGTGTTTCTGGAAAAGATCTGGTATGAGAAATATCAGACGGTTGGATGAAGCTAGGGGGGCCCAAAATCACGGGAATGGAAATGTAGCACTCAAGTGAAACTCTATTACATTGGGCTATCAGACCACCCTGCGGCGGTCAGGACTCAAAATGACCAATATAAGTTTTATGTTTTGATGCCTGTTATATTATTTAAACTAAAATTAATTCAAAAGTTTAATTATGTATTACTACTAAATTTATATATTATGATTTATTTATTTAAATTAATCTATTAATTCCCGCGAATAATATGGCGGGAAAATTGATTTTATCGGGGCACGAGTTTTGTAAAATTATTTCAATATTTTTCATTTCTATTAATTTAATATCTACATGTTTATAAAAAGGATTCTCTTTCATCCTTGTAATTTCTTTCTTGCAGTTATTTATTAATTAGACCTTTAGGTTACTCCTTTCTAATAAGGAATGAAAACATTGTTGCTGCCAACCTTAGAAGTTTCAGCATGCTATACTTTTGGCGTCATAGTATCGAAAGAATATAATAGTTTAGAGGTGTATTAAAACTATTTTTAACATTAAAAAAAAACACCCTAACCTCATATTCACACTCCGTAACCAAATTCAATTACTTGTTAAGTTTTCTTTTATTGTCAGGTACATCAGTAAACAAAACCTCCAAATTAAGTTCGCGATTGATGAACAGAAAATAACAAAAATCGTGTTTTTAAAGCTTTTTACTTGGCGTGGATGAGATACACATTCGGTTGTAAATCGAATCATCAATTCGTGTTTAGTAATGAGGAGTGCTTCTTGTTTAAATTAAGCGGATTATTTACCATGCTTTGAGGCATTTGCTTTTGAATTTTTATGCATGCACACAGACATGGTTACGGGCTCTACAAATCAGCACAATGAAGAAAATATCAAATAACTGCTGAGAGTTCTTGTGAAATTTTTTTGAATAGGTTATGTTAAATATCAAATTTAATGTTTATATTAGGCACAATAATATCGCAAACGTTATTCATTCTATTTTAAAACCTTCGTGAGTCAACTTTTTCGAAGCGAAAATTTCCACCTTTTGTAGTACTTTTAGGTAACGCGTTGAATGTGTCACTAAGTCTGAATATTCTCATAATTGTTCTCCATTACAGCAGTGAGAGCTCATCTTTGAACTTAGACTTTGGAGTTGTGCTTTGAGTACATGGAAATGTCACACTCCGTTTACTACTCATGTATTTTCTTCCTTGATGCAAAAATATTTAGGTCTCAGGTTAAAAAAATATATAACCTCACGTTAATTATCATGTGCAAAGTGGATACTGAAATTTTAATGGATAATTTCCGGTCCTGGTTAGAGTAACGCCCTCACCCGTCTACCCAGAGACCATGTGTTCGATCCTCGCCTAAGTGGGTTTAGGAGCACTACCTTGTTCCTGAGTTTTTGCGTTTCTCCTTCTTGTTTTATGCTTATAATGCGACTTATATGACGACATCCTTGCTGATTTAGAATTAGATCCAAATTTGAAAAAATATGAAAACTGGACAAGTATGGAAACAAAAAAAAATGCTGGCAAAACTTTTCCATCCAAAGTGCTTGTCAAAAATCTTTATTAAGTGAATTTATTCAAAATATTTTACTAGGTACCACACTTGACTGATGATAAGCCGTCGTGGGAATAATTGCATCACCGATCAGAAGTATTTACTGGTGAGCCAGTAGTTATACATATATACTATATGCAGTGGTCCACTCCAATATGTATTTTTTATATCTTCGTAGAGAGACCATATATAACAGCTCTTGAAACAATTTGTGCCCACGTACTGGTCCACAGAGACGCATATAATGTCTTCATTTTTTCCTAATATTACGGTTCGTCCTTAGGGATGGTGAATACTGTGCAGAAAACAAATAATTCCGCAACTCGCTTTACAGAGCAGATTGAAATCTCTCTGCATTAAGCTTTAATCTTATTGGGTTTGCGTCTATGACAAACCCCTCCGGGCTTCCTCCCCACTTTTTCCCCAGCTGGAGAGTCGACGTGTGTGCCGAGGTGAGAGGAGGCGGAGAAATAGGTTTGGGAGAAGGCAGCAAACAACCTCGTCGAACGCAGGGAGTCGACCTGTCTGGGGAAATATCGAGTGGACCAGTTGGAAATCTAAAAGCAGCTGAAAAGCATGGGATAAAAAGGCACGGAGAGAGAGAGAGATCACTTAGGTTTTATCTCCATCCCTCTTGCCTCCTCATGCATGTAGTGAGACTTTTCCATTGCGTTATGTAGTCGTCATGGAAATAAGCAGTAAAAGATGCGTGACGGCAATCCCATCCCGTAATTCAGTACTACCCCTTTGAGTGAGTGTCCTGGAGGAGAAAAAAAAGAATAGAGGAGGAGAACGAGAGACACGCGAGCTAAAAAGAAAAGAGGACTCTAGCTTCTCGTCGAGAGGGGGTGGACCGCTTCCGTCCCTATTCCAGGCGAGGGTGCAAGAAATGGTGGCGCGGGGAGTTTTGGGGGACCGTTGGGGGGACTGGGCGGGTAGACCAGCCTCCTCCTCTTAATGGAACGGGAAACGGCAAATCCTCCAGGATAATAAGAAGGAGTGGAGCTTAATGGCTCTTGAAATATTTCCTCCTTCAACCTCCCTGTTCCCTTCGCGATCCGCCCCATCCAATCCGTCTCCCACATCCGAAATCAGCCGCTTGTGTTACTTGATGTTGTTACTGGGTCGAAACATGCACGATTTCCTCGGTTTCGTAAGTCGTCGGGTTGACGCAGAATAGGAAAAGGATGCTCATTTCCTCCGTACTCATTCGTTTATCTCTCTTTCTCTCTCTATCTCTCTCTCCGTCTCACCATGCTTCGCTCTTTCTTCCCATGCCATTCCCTCGACCTCGACCGGTAAGGCTATATTTCTGAAGTGCTTTTGCAGTGCAGGAGAAGCAAAGGAGCAGGAGGAAAGTGCGTTCGCATAAAAAATATGCCCCCAATCTCTTTCACATCTCAGCTCCCATTACATCTCTGCTCTTCTCTCTTTTTTTCGCGCTCCACCGTTCTCCGAAATCAATTATGCGTGCAATCCAGGGTTTTAAGAGGACAAATGTTGCCTTCCTCCATATCCATCGCTCTCTCTCCCTCAGCCGTTTCTCCGTGCGTGAGACAACTTTAAGTCTCTCGCCTCTCTTCTTTGATCATCATAACGCCCTTTTCGTCAGTAATGCAAGTACGTAGCTGGAAAGTGGGTCAGAAGGACGAGTGTGCTACATAATCTGTCTCTTCGGGAGTGCTCAAGAAATTCATTTAAATTATTTACCTTAATTCTAAAAGCCTTTAGACTTAATGAATGACACATTAGAAATCACTTGGCACTCGACCTTAGAGGTTGAAGCATAGAGGTTTTAATGCAGTCAAATTCATTAGTTTAATTTCAAACCATGGTATTCATTTTTTTACAGGGTGAAGGTACTTAATATTCCTCTGTAAATGAAGCCATCCTCAAAAAATGTAACGATTAGGTGTAAATAAAATTCTAATTGATTTGAATAGCTGTATATATCTTACTTATGGAGAATGGATATTGCAAATTTCTGCAAGAATGGTGGTAAAACGAGAAGATAATTAGCGATACATTCTGCACGTATGTATTTCGTTAAAAAGAATAAACCTTTTAGACAAATTTAGATTAATTAGTAAATAGGAAATTAGTTTATCTTGATATAAATATACATATAATTAAGGTCCAACTTTATATAATTATCTCTATCTCTTGTCCTATTTACACTAAGAGGGATCCATATAAGTTTCCTGCAGTTATCCAGTGCAGTCTACTGTTTATATTTCAGTTTGATTACCATGGTAAACATTCGGTGGAAAATTATTATTCCTCCAATAAAAAAAATCCTTTTTCAAATTTTAGGTCAAACATCAAATATCACACCAAAATTTCCTTGGGGAAGTAATGTTAACTTTGTTGTTGTCCCAAATATTAATTTTGTTCCAACTACTAGGTCCCTTTCCTTCGAAACACTGTCAAAATGCTAGAATTCCTCTAACTACTTTAGCTTATTCCTATGCTATGGCATTATCCTTTGGGAAATTAATTTTAATGCCGATGTATTTTCCATGCAAAGATAAGAAACGTAACTAACCGGTCAGATCCAAAAAGGTATTTAATTGGCACGCTTATTGCGTTACTCCCTTTTCTCTATATTTTTGTAAATAAATGGCATTTGTATTTTTCTTCACTATATCAATAAAAAGCGGCTTCAAATTCAGTTACCTGCAGCTTAAGCGACAAAATGATATTACAATTACTGCTTTTTGCCTTCTTATCATCACCCTCTTCAGAAGCTTCCTCTATTTTGAGGCATTACTTGAGTATTGTACATGACTTAAGTGGACAGCGTCCGACCACAACAGTGGAAGTAGCTGAAGTAGGGAATGTACAGGACTGTGGTGGAATTATAGGGTCTCCGAAAACGTTAATGTTAGAGTACGCTCGTTCGATTTCGCCAGATTGACGTTATGTGGCCATACTTGGTCCCCTATTGAATACTCTTTTCGAGGAATCTCCCACATTCCACTAGGGTGAATGCTTCTCAGCTATCTGACTCAACTAAGTGTTACCCCTGCGGAAATGTGACAAGATCAGTTCGCAGACTAAAACTAGCCTCCTCAGGGCCTAATAAAAAGGGCCTTTTAATATGTATGCTGAAGGAGGTAGAGTCGACGAACCTTCGATTAGGGTTCCTCAAAAATAATGATTCATAATTTAAGACGAGAGGGTAATGTATAAGTAAATGTTAGTGAGTTGTCACCCTGGTACTCGAAAACTTATGAGGAAGGTGATGAGTACCGAGGTGAGATTTATGAACTGCTCTTAGATAGAATAAGTCAATCATATTATAAACAATTTCTGAAAGTGTCATGACTCAAAGGAAATAGAAGAGGTGTGGGTATCATATTTTCAGAGTTTTGCCAAATCTAAGATCTTTTGCTGACTGAATTATGCTCAATTTTTGATAATTGTGTTGAAATCAAGTTCAATATTTTAATGCCGGCTAGAGAGATTAAAGCAGAAGTTTCTTTTTGTACGTGGAAGTAATATTAATCTCAGCATAGTGATCGAATATTGTGGGGCGCAAACTAAAATGCGTGGGTTTGTATCAACCTAATTTCAATGAAAATTCTAGGACGCCAGTGAGTAGATAATAGAATATACGAAAACAGCTTTTAAAAGTGGTTATAACAAACTCTTACTCGAATTCCATGTGAGTTTAATGCGATCCAAGGCAAGTTCATTTAGCTATGTCAAGGTTCCTGAAGAGCTACTGTCTAATAATTTCCTGCTGAAGTGTAACAAATAAAATATACAACTCAAACCTTTGATCAGAAGTACCAGTTAAAGTACAATACGGGAATTAGGTCATTTATTATTAATAATATCGTAACTGGTGTAGAGACGCTAGTCAAATTATTTCATCTCTTTTTGCAAATGAATGTAATCTATGATAGATTATAGAAATGGTCATTGCTTGATATTTTTAAAATAGAGAAGGCTCGGTACAACATTTTGGAGGAAGAAAATTAATTCTCTTCAAATAGGTACATTTACCTAATCAACTGAATCCAGGAACACACTGGAACGTTTGCTATTTATGTGCACAAATTAGAGAGGGTCGGCAGTCGAAGAGATAGCGAATAGGAGTTCATAATTAAAATCATTAAATGGATATATCATAATTTATGATGGAAAATCTTCGCAAAAGAAAATATAACTGAAGTCACAGGCATGAAATTATATAAAATATGGTAAAAAATACTTAGTCTACCAAAAAACAAAACAAGGACACGATTAATGTTTTACCATATCTGTGGTACCAAAATTTTACACGAAAGGAAAAATACCACCGGTGACGGACAAAAGGGGGAAGGATTAGGAGAAGAGGGGATTCTCGAGGGGAGAGAGGCAGGACTAGGAGGTGGATAGGACTAAAGGGTAATGAGCGGGAGCTCTCATAGTGAGCCAGATTCAAGTCCGGGTTAGAGAAAGCTCCTAGGAGCGAAATGAACGTCGTCTCGAGGGTTTGAGCTTTAATTGAACCTCGCAGCGGCCTGCATTTTCTCCTCGAAGAATGCTCGGACCAGAGTTTGAACCTTGCCCACTAAGGGGGATCCTCCAACTTCCCGTTGACCCTCAATCCTACCACTCACCCTTTCAAAACCCCATCTCCAAGCCCCAAATCCTGCACTCCCATCTTTCCCTCAACTCCTTTCCTCCCCATCAACCGATCACCGATGCTCATAATCTTCTTCCTTTCGTTAGAAGAGATGGCTGTAGCACCTAGGTAATAAAAAATAAAATCGATGAAGTAGCAGCACTCACGAGAACAATATTACCCTTGGATTCCACAATAGATCACAAAAATATATCTAGAAAACAGGTAAAAGGATACACAATCAAAATATATTGAGCTTTCGGTTTCTCTTCCTATCCCTTCATACGCGAGTTTCCACAACCTTCCCTTTGACCAGAGTTTTTCCCTAGAAATCCTAGATTATATCCCCATTTCAGCCACAAATATAGAAAAGAGAACTCGCGATTCCAAATTTAAACCAGAATTTCGATTTTCCCAGTTTCTAGGCTTGGAAGATCACCGTTAGATCCTTCCTCATTCCTTCCCAGCAGGCCCTGCGCTACCCTGTTACAGCCCTTGCATTCCATCCGTCCGAAACCTTCAAGTCTTACCTGAAGAAGACCTAAGAGAAGGCCAACGGTTCAAACTGTCTTAAATTTGTCTTTTGACGTGTTTTCTTTATTTGAATTTTTGTATTTTATGATGCCTTCTAAGTGTACTCGTATATACAAGGTCCATCTCAAAAGTAGTACACTTACTTTTTCTCGGATTGACGGACGGGCGGGCGGAGGTTTCTCTGACTGGGTTCGTGGGAGAAGAGTCACAGAAAAGGCTTGAGACGAATTTCAGTTGGATTTCAGTCTTTGCGGAGTGCGGATCGTTCGTTTGCGAAACCTCTATAAAGTTACCTCATTACACTCCGTCTTGAAGCGGTTATTGGAACAGCGCTACGCCATCAAATTTTGCGTAAAACTGAGCCAAACCGGGAAAGAGACTCATAGCATCCTAAGGACAACTTATAGTGATACCACAATGGGTAGATCGGCTGTTTTTGAGTGGTACAAGCTGTTTTGGGAGGGTAGAGATGTTTAAGACACCGAACGTTAAGGACGTCCTTTTACCTAAAAAGTGAAAAAATCTTGGCTTTGTTGAAAAGGGATGCAGATTAAGTGTTCGCATGAATTCTGATGAGCTTAGTATTCGTAAAAATGATGCATCGACTTGCGACTAAAAACATGGGCATGAAAAAGGTGCATACGAAGTTGGTGCCGCGAGTGCTCTTGGACCAGCAAGATGAAACTCGCCCGCGGATCTGGCAAGAGCTTCTCGACCGTGTGAGTGAGGATCAAAATTATTTTGATATGGTTCTTCCTCTTACTCCGCTTCAAATCGGGCTTGTTTGAAACGTTACCATAGGCCGTCACCAGAGGGCTTAGCAGTATTCCGGGTGCTGCCTTCCAGAAGGCGTACGAGGTGTAAAATACCCACTGGCAGTGGTGTGTGGACGCCCTAGTGTGCTACTTCGAAGACTTATGAGTGACTATATAAATTTTGGAAATATATTCTTCTAAATTGACTCAGCCCTTACTTTTGGAACCGACCTTGTAATATACTTTAAACGTGTATATATTTATGTATTTAAAATGTCTGTGTGTGTATAATATATAAAATGCCAAGCATATATAAACACATATGTTTACATATATGTACACACATGTATGTTCATTTATGTGGAAAAATGCAAATTTTGTTTTTCTCAGAATAATGAACTTCTACTACAACTCACCTGAATCTGTTGAATACATGTTTATTGATGTTTGGATGTTTGGTATTCTACAACTTTGTACGAGATGTACATTATGAGGTTGACTTGAACACAGGCTGATAAAGCATGCATATATTTGTCTCTAATAAAACACAACCGGAAATCCTACAGCACATTTAAACCTTCATCAATTTGCATAACTCCTTCCGCTCTTCCTTCCGCCGAAAATGCTTATCTTTTCCTACATTTTCCTTTCTGTCCGAAATTTCTCCCCACGGTCACAGTTTTTAACATCCCATTGCCAATCAAAACGCTCTTTTTCAATCGTAAATTCATCTTTCTGCATACTTTGGATCTCGCCCAATAATTCCCACTTGTTATTATGAATAGAATGTTCTTGTTTGTTTCCTTTTCTCTACAATTGACCTTTTTTATCTCTCTCTACACCGACTTTCCATAACCTCCAAAATACGCTTATGATATTACTTTAACGACTTCATTTCCGCTACGAATAAAATCAAGTTCTTTGTCAAGATTTTAGAGAACCCAATTTAAATATTCTTACCCTACGTATTTTGTTAACAATCCTCTCCTCCTTGTGAAAATGTTTTGGTCGAATGTAATTTTTCTTCCGTTGTCCATACCACTTTTACTAGGATGGGTCTTGGTTCATAATATATCCTCGACAGATAAATCGTTTCACATGGTCTTTTTTGTCATCCCATGTTAATTCTTAACTAAGCCTTTATCTTTCTTGAAAGCACCTTTCACCATTATTCCGCTTCTTTAGATTCTAATCATGCAATCAGTACCCTTTATTTTGATGTTTTAATTGCTTACCAAAAATGTGAACCCGTTACAAGACATATCTTCTTGTATCCCTACTACTTGACCATTTTGGCCCAAAATATTCCGAGTTAGGTAAACTGTTTCGCTTACTATAGCTCATAACCGTCTATTTTGTTAATTAACTCAGATTTTCTCTACATCCAAAATCGTATAAGGTTTGCTTACTTATACTAATTCTCCCCCCATACAAAATTTACTGATTTGCCATCGCGTTCAATAATATTTGTAACTTCTAGACTGCCTGACAAACTAACGTGTGATCTTCCGTAAACTTAATTGATCTTGTGCATTCTCCACCAACTTTCATTATTGTCTCCAGTTCAACCTTTGTCTCTACCCATATTCGTTGAAAAGCAAGAATGATAATGACACCCTTTTCAAACCCCCTCTCTTTACAAAGCACATCCCTATTCTCCATCCTCAACTCACACTTGAACGGTCGTAGATACAAGCAGTTTGCGGCTCAGTCACCTACCTTCCAAATGAGCTCCTTTTTTCCTGGAATGGCCGCATATTGTTTTAAATTAACCATCTCAAAGTTTTTGTGGAAATCTACAAAACAAGTTAATACAACCCGTATTCTTGCATGTTCCTCTCTATTAGTGAACTGCGTGCATCTCCTCTACCTGAATCCAAATTGATCAACTGAGAATGGGATGCCCTCCGGCCAAAACTTTCCAGTCTGACCTAAAAAAGGCCTCAGAGAAGACCGAAACCTTAAAGAAATCATAAACACAGTAATCAACCTGAAGGTTGGTTTGGTAGGTGATGGTAGAGTTCACCCAGTACTAAGCCCCATGGCGTGTAAATTTCACACATCAGGGTAGGGGGGGCATTTCCTTTCCCTGTGCCGGTTATGGTTTCCCAGGAAGATCTGGTACACGAAAAATCACATAACTTGGGTGGAGATGCAGATGGCCGGAGTTCCTTTCCCGGGACTAGAACCCGGGACCTAAGATCGGTAAGTAGTCCAACGCTCTAACCCCTGGACTACCGCGACCCACTAACCGAAACCTTAAACAGTCTGAAATGTGAGTGCCCTTTTACGTGTTATTTACTTTGTTTTCGTGTTCTTTAGTGCCGCTTAAATGTTATATTGCTCTCGTGAGTGTTTCTACATCATCGATATATACCTTCATCAAATGAGTAGAGAGGAACGTAAAATTGTGTGATATTTTTTAGAAAATGAGCCAAAAGTGAGCTGTTCAAGCTTTATGGAAAGACTCCGTTAAATGACTCGTTTTATCGGCCATAGCACCGAGGAAAATACTAGAAAACCATTTTCTGGGTTAGAGTGACGACGCATGTAACCGGCAGCTTGAGTACAGTCAGCGGATGGAGGAACTCGGCGCATCGGTCTTGCGTCGGTTTAAAGTGCCCTCATGCCCAGCGCTATGGGGCCTCACAATATAGGTATGAGGGCCGAGCATGAGGGTCTCGAGATAATTACTCAATCAGTCTTGCGTGGAGACCCGTCCTAGGCTTTGCAATGTGAGGAAAGGAGAAACGAGAATACGGTGTGCTGCCGCTGGCTGTCGACGCACTTGCTTCTTCAACAGGTACTGTGGCCACCGTTCTCTTTTTACCTTCTTTTCACTGTTCATTTTTAGTTTTTTCTACCGAAAAATTTTGTTATTAATAGCTAATCATTGGCCTATCCTAGGAGAAGGCATTCTATAAATATTTCGGCATTAGATGCATTCATTTTTTTACAAAGAAGAATTATGACCGTTGTGAGGGTGTTGGTATTATCAACAACTATTTTCAATCTTTAAAATTTCCCAGTCTTTTTTAGGCGTTACATTGAATTCCTTAAATTTTATAACTTAATAATTGCATGTTTGCTGGTCTTTACCAGCTTCATAGTCTTAAGTAGATAAAAGTTTGGCTAGTAAGCCTGCTACTCCTTCAGGTAAGTAGCTACATTTTCTTCCCATTTCCGCTATCGGGCTGAAATTTCTACCGCCTTTTTCGCCGTATCTTTTTACTAGTTCTTATCGGCCGGCTACCGTATCCCCTTTTTACGATTTATGAGGCATCCATCGTCTTATGTTAAGTTTATATATGCTTTAGCTATCTATATGACCTATATATTTTACCGGTCAGGATTTAATGAACCAGGTCTCATCAGCTATTAAATTGATTTGACTTTTCAAATTTAATGGCTAGAAGTATTTTTGTTAATAGGGTCTCCACACATGTTAGTATCTTGCAACAATATTCTATCAACGACCATATAAAAGAGGTTTATTTATCTTTCATTCGAAATTTTTAATGGGAGATGACTGGCCTTACCATGAGAATGCTTCTTATTGGATTCTCTCGCATAATCAAAAACAGGTGGGACAAAACTGCACAAATGTAGTGGTTGCTGTTCACTCGCTCTTTCACGAGTTCATTTTAATAGTAGCAGTAGAGCTCATGTTGGACTCCAGTTTTATCTTGCATGCCATTACCACGCTTCTTCAGTTGATCAAATGATGACAGGCCTTAAAATATTATAAAATTTTCCATTTCTTGTGACTTAAAATCAAACTTTTTCACCAGTGACTAATTCCTCTGTATATGGATGTATACGAAGACGACTTCATTCCATTCTATGTCACTAATGACTAACCAGTGGAAAAGCCAGTTGGGCAACTGGCTCTTTAATGAAATGGGATCGAGTCAGTGCAAAATATAATCAAATGTCTTCCACCATAAGCGGCATTCCTCCCGCTCCTCTCTTCTGGTAATGGGTAGCTAAGAAGTAAACCCCTCAAAGTTATGTATAACTTTGGGCATTTAAAATGGATTTCTTGCTTCGAGCACTAACTCTACATCTACGCAATACCCTGCAAACCGCCGTAAGATCATTTGGGGGGGGGAAGGGTCAGGTCACCATTCACGCACACTCAATCCCAATCGTGACACCTCAGTACAAATGACAGCTTGATCATACATTGGAAGTAAGTTAATAACATGAAAGCGGATCCTTACATGCAAGAATATTCATTGACAGGACACGCATATTCAAATCATCCAAGAGTGGTATTAAAAAAGTGGGTGTATTTAAAAAATGCAGGATATTGACAGAATATATGCACTACCAATGCTAATTATTTCGATATTAAAATATATTTGTACTTTTCCACGAATCTTATTTCTAAGATACAGTACATATCACCGACTTGCGATCTCGTCAGTTAATAATTTCACTAAAATGCAGCACTGGAATATACGAATATACTTCAGGACAGCGGAGATGGGGGTTGCTATGGTTAGGGTAAAGGAAGGGTGGGATATCGAAGGTAGGAGTAGGGATTATTTGGATAAGGGAAGGGAAAAAGGTATTGCCGGGACTATGACGTGCTTGGGGGTGGGGTGGAATGGCATGGTAACGGTGAGGATGATCAGGTGCCGTGAATGAGTTGTTTTGTTTTCTCCTCAAGGTTAGTTTCTCGGAAAGAAGAGGGGAGGGTTTGTGATATAATGGCTCGTTACAAAGGGTCGTTTTGAGGTCTGCCAAGTACCTTATTATCTCAATTTTCTCGAGAGCCTCCACCTTTAATTATTTAGGGAGATTACACAATAATTCGGGAAAAAATTTTCTATTACGATTGAATTCTGTGAGTTGTTTTGCAAGAAGGGATTTCAAGTTTAAATTTGACACCTAGCATATTCTTTGCGTCGTGTCTTGAAATTTCTCCCTTTCCGACCAACATAACTTGCACGCCGACAGACAGCAATCATAGCGATGCGCCACAGTATTGCCGTTTCTCTAACTTTTCATGACTATTTCAATCTACTATTGTATTTTTTTGAGCATAGAAATATAATTAGAGGAAAAGTTAGATTCATGATAAAAGTCGTAGTATTTTTTGGTAATAAGACTAAAAGAGACTAGCTGAATTATTCTCCGCTTCCTCTTATCACCGATCTCCCGTTCACTCTTCCTACAAATAAAAAAGTGAGATGATTGTCTTCCCTCTTTGTATGAGAGAAAAGAGAGCAGATGTATCAAAGAAGTTCGAGGTTTTCTTCGGACCAAGTGTAAAAAGCATGGGTGGCTGAGTACAAGAAGAGAGAGAACGAATGGGACCATCCTTCATGCCCTCTCGTCGTTGTAAAGAAGCACCGATTTCAGCACAATGGGGGACTAATATAATTCACGGGCCATCCTTGAGTGCGGCAGAGGCATTTGATGATAAACTTTTGTGAGGATGATACACCTCCTAGTTTCCTGAAAAGAATGAAACCACCAGTCACCTCTGATTCCGGACCCCTCGCTACTGGTTCAGCTACCGTCTCCATTCCCCATTATCCATTCCTTCTCCCAATTGATTTGTATTTCCTACATATCTTAAAGGGATAACGTTCTATCTTCATTCCCTTCTGCAAATCCTCTAATTTATATACTGAAATCTCCCTGTGTAAGCTCCATTTATTGTAGTAATGACATTTTACAACCAATTTTATCACATTAACTTTTCGAAATTTTTTTAATCACAAATATTTGTCCAAAATATCGTTACCAAATTCATATTAATTTTTTACCACTACTGCTGGTAATTAGAAAATTTGCTGGCCATATAATATGCCGTGACATTTCAATCTAATTAAATTTTTAATTGAAATAATTTCCATATGCTTCCTTGGCAAATGTTGCCGCAAAGTTTTTTCACGTATTGCATGTATGTACTGATAATATCTCCAAGGCTAAAGAAAATACAAATGTTTCTAGCTACTCTTTTATTAGTACTTTTAAGGGTAAATACGTGCTGTAGCAATTATTAGTAAAGGAGAGACGGAATACTACATGATATTAACTATTTTTCACTTAAAACTTACGCATTAAAGTATTTATTTTGGGTAGTCTTCGTAATTGCTTGATTTTAATGTATTTTAATATGCAATGAGTTAGTCAGTCTGAAAGAGATTATTTCTGTGTATCATCCTTAGCTAGATTCAGCGAAGCCGCGCTGAGTATATTTTTCGTTTATACTATATTTTAAACAATTTTAGAATACTTTTTTCTCCGACCTATTCAAAGAATATGATTTTAAACGGTAACAGATAGCTATATTCTTAAAATAGTAAAATTACAAAATTTTTAAATAATTTTTCGAACCTATGGAGAATACTTTGATCATATTAGTTTAACCAAGACCTTCCATCATTGGTAAAAATGAACTCTTATTCCCGTTTTTCAGTAAACATTTTTATTGCTATTTCTAGTATTGGTCTCTGACACAATTTTGGAAAAATATTCTATTTGAATTTATCCTAACAGTCCCCCTCCCCCAACCGAACATGCCTAGCACGTCGGTTTTCCTTTCCACGCATTTGACCTCCATTCTTCTCCACTCTCACATTTGAAGTATAAAATCTGCGCTTATCATCTCGCTGCAACGGAAATATTTCCTCGCCGTAAAAACCATGCTCCAAATCAAAGTTTTAACGAGTCTTCTCTTCACATCCTTACTCGACGTATCTGTCATCAATTTTCATCTTGCAAAAGTCTCTTTGCCTGCAGCAATTCTTCTCCGCACCTCTACTGTTTTGACTATTTTGTCCAAAAACACTTTTGAGATATGTAAACTGTTCCAACTGCTCTAGTTTTTGCTCTCACATTTCAAAGTCCAACTAAGTCTTTCTATGTCTTAAAAACCTCATAAAATTGGTGTTTTTACATAAAGGTGGATCTTTTTCGGTAACTGTCATACTGCTTTGCTAATTCGCGCTGCAATGATTGTCGGATCTTGGCTAATTTGTCAATTTAAGGTGAATAAAACATTTGGCACATTTAAACATTTCCAGCCATAGGTTTTACAAGAATTACTCTACCGGTTTTGTCATTTTGCTTTTGCTAACCGAAAAAATTGGCAATTTTTTCCCCACCCATCGACCGATGTTTTTAAGAATGAATCTGCTGCCGTTTTTACCAGTTCTGACTTGCAGGCACGAAAAGAGAAAATGAGTAGGAACTTTTCAAAAAAATTATAGTTAAAAAAAGAAATCGGTGGATTCAATGACACTCATTGTTCATGTTGAATCTGACATCAGGGCTCTCCTCTATTTCTCATGTTTAACTCACGATTTTACCCATTTCCATACAAGTACATCGTTGTGTGGCTTGAACGGTATACAAATTATGTACAGGGTCTATATTTGGCGAGCATTTCACTTACGTTAATCATATACCGATTCGAGATCTTCATTGGACATTATTATTCTATAAAATCTAATTGTTCTGTATTTATCCTGATTTAAATATTCCATGCAATCGTAAACTGAACAAATAGATACAAATTGCTTTGAAAAGCTCGTTGTTCTTGAGATAGGGCTTATTGTGAGATGTTAATTTTAGTCATCCAATGGGGTGATCAACGGAAACTTATGAAGTTCATTTTCGCAGTCTACATTAGTTGAGAGTAAAACTGTATCTAAACAATGTTGTCAGTATCAGGAACATAAGAAATTAATATCAGGAACATAAGAAATATATAGATATATCATGAATCCATATTTAAATATAAAACATCATATTTTGTTGAATCGTACTCTTTCATAGGGATGTTTTGATGGAGTTTGTCACTTTCACATGCAGCTGCGTGTGGAGTGTTGTGTATTTCATGTTTCTCGCTCGCTGAATCACGCTGCTTCGTAAGCATTTCATTTTTGATTCCATTAGTGGCAATGATACCTTTATTCACATAATCCTCCAAGAGGATTAGCCCTCGAAAGTGGTAATGTCAACGTTATATATTTGAATTGAAAAATTTTGCCGCAGGAATGTCACTATTTTCCGTTACTAAACTAGAGTTAATCCCTAAATCGTACTTTTGTCTCATTTCCATCAATTGTATTATCGTTAGTTTCCTCTATTTCATGCCATGTTTAAGTGGTAACGTTTCCCGTGCATATATATCCCTATGTATTCACGTGTGTGGTAAATTAGTAGGTATCAATGATCATTCTACTGACTCTGTCTTAAATTTTGTGGCACATTTCGCCACAATACAACCTTGTACAGAGCTTATAACTATTTTTGCCGTGTCTTTCTAAGGTGTAACAAATTACTTGGAATTCTCTTCGATCATTTCTAATCTTTCAGATTGATTAACTTCAAATGCGCCCATACAAACGCCATGATCCAAAGCCACCAGGATGGAATTAGGATATCAATTTACAAGTTTATTAACTTATGAAAGGGTACGAATCTACCTTTGTCATTATTGTTATAATATAATTATCGAATCATCGCACCGGTACTTGGCCCCCTCCATCAATCGACACGAAATCCCAAAACGGGCAAACGAGCTGCCTCCGATACTCCAAATCCATCCTCTTACGTACCCCTCCCCCCGATTTTCATCACCCCCAAACCCTCTTCCAAATCACAACGGTCCCCCCACAATCTTACCCACCCCCTCCCTTCCCCAGGAGATGGGGGTCGAGACGAGGGAGACCCCTCCGTCCCACGGTGGGGTGGGGAAGGAGAGGAAGGGGGTATTCCCCACACGCAATCAACTCCCCCCCATGCGCATATCCCGAACAGCCCCCCGAAAGCGCGGCGAAGCCGTTGCGAGAGCGGGTCGGTTGGGGGATTCAATCAGCTGCACGTCACCGCACCCGAAACCCCATCAGCGGGGGAAATAAATAACGGATAGTCTTGCGAGATGCAATTCCCGAACAGCTCAGGGTGACAATCTCCTGCGGGAGACGCGAGATGAAGGTCGCGCGGTGGCAGTAGGGGGATAACGGAGGGTGGGGGGGGGGATTTCTCGCTCACTTCTGCCATCTCGGCGGCGACGTGCGACAGGTCGCCCCCGGGGAACCCCACGCGCTCGTTCGGAAGCCTTCGGCTCGGGTGGAGCTCCGGGCGTGGTGGGGCTCGTGAGGCAGGTGATGGAGGCGGAAATGCTGCCACGACTGAGGGTTGGAGTGTGGGGCAAATTATTAAGGTCATTGGCGTTATTTCACGGAGGCTGTGATGTATTGGCAGGGCGGACATACGGACACCGCTTGAAGAGAAGCTAAATTTAGGTAGTAGTAGTTTTTAGGGGAGGCGACCGACAGCTAAGGTCATTTGCGCCATTAGTACAGGTAAGGATGAAGGGTGGAGAGAAACCTGACGTTGGTATTAGTCTACTCTTAACGGAAGGCACCAGGGGGTCCGCAGTTCAACGTTCTTTCCGACGGCCAGCGTACTAACACAAAGTGCTCTCCACAAAGCACTTCGTATAAAGTAGGAATCGGGATACGACTGAAACATATGAAGGGATTCGAACCCGGGCCCTCTGGAATCCAGCACGTTAGGTACCGAACCATCCCGATCCCTCCCAGATTTAAGCGCGAATTAACACTTCTTCGCCCTTCCCGGATGTAAGGAAACATTTTTCAACGTAATTATAAGTGTCGCTAAGTTTGGAACTTGCATAATTTTGCGATAACGCTGAAATAATTATGTTCCTAATAACTTCCGTAATCAGTTTTTTAACTTTTCATTGAACATGAATGCGTTTAGATGAATTATTATTCATTAATAGCAGTAATTTGCCAAGTTACAATAGGTTTTCGATAGACATAGGCAGTCCCGAAGCTCTAAATGATGCGACAAAAATATTCTACGTATCGAGAGAACTATTTATTTAGCTCTGGGAGCTTTCTTTCTCCCTTAATTTCATAAATGCCTATTCTCCATTCATCTCGCACTACCATCATTTTCCCTTCTATTACAGTCTTCAGCATCCCACTGTTTCTCAATGTCTCTTGCATTCAATCACTCGTCCTGCCTTTATCGAATTCCACGCAACAGGCGTCTGTCTTCTCCTATTACGTCTGGTACTTCATCGTTTGTTCTCCTTTCATTTTATTTTCAGTTTTTCATTTTTCTTCATTGCCACATCTAAAATTTCTACTAAGAGTTTCTCTTAAAATTTAAGCATATCACATTTCCTGAATTGCCAATTTTCAGAGCCAAACGAAAATACGCACTATGTTAAAGTTTAACTAGTATTTTTATTTCATCTTCACCAATGGTGCTTGACATCAGCCCACTTTTCTTTGCTAAACTTTGCGTATCGCAAATTTTTCTTTGATGTCCTAACTGTTGTGCTCACTTTATTCTAAAATACTTCCTCTATATGTGAACTTTTTTACTCTTCCAATTTATGGCCTACCCCTTACCCCGCCTTTTACTTTCTTCATAAACTCATTGCGTTTGCTTCTTTACGATTAATTACCACCTGATACTTATCATAGTTACTATAGGCTGATATATTGAATTATATATCAATCCTAAAAATTAACACAATCTTATGTGCTGCCACGTATCATTATCATTTTATCAGATTTGTGTTTCAAACATAACTGGTGGCTCGTGCGCCATTGGGTTCTAGGCTAAACGTTCCCTCAGCTTGAAATCAGGTTTCCAAAGAATTAATCAACCAGAGTCAACGGAAAACCCTTTTCCAAGGTAGTTCTTGAGCCTACTTCCTTTGAGTTTGCTGGCAAAAGTGTTCCCCCTGGCGTACCCGCTATAGTAAGCCTTATTACGTATTTATATAGAGAGTAATTACATTGACATATCGAAAAATATTTGGTGTGGTAACAAAAGCTCGTCCATTTTTAGAAAATTGATTTATTTAATAACAACTATACAGTGCATTTTTAGATGTTAGATGGTGGAACCACTCCATAATAAATTTCCCCTCAGTTAAATAATTATAAGTAAGAGAAAAACAGCTATTTTATTCTTATCTGTAATTACAAAATCTATGACTATATACAATTCTAGATGGATATTTTATTTTCCTTGAAGGCATAATGTGTCTTCATATCAAATCCTCTTGCCCATTAAAAGATGAAGACTGTTTTGAAATTGTAATATCATCATCTTATGGTATTGATAAATCCTTTTGAATTATTGTGTAAGGAAAATGAGGCTGAAATTAAAAAATCAACTGTAAGGTCCACTCAGCAAAAGCGTAGTTCACATTTCACATGTTGGGAGTAATACATAATTTTCCTTGAGCAGTATACATTTTCCTATTTATCGATGAGTACTTGAAATACTGATCCTTTGATCTGACTATTTATCCGATCTATCTCCTAAAAAGTGGGAATAAGTAGTTCAGAGTTCATCAGCCATAAGAGTCGGTAATGTCCTGAAACTTCACTGAACGACAGTAATTTGTGAGCTACGATTTGTCAATGCAATTCTGTTAGGCACAAGGCTCCAATTTTTCTTTCAGGAGGAACTTTGTACGATCCGGTTTATTTCTATATAAATTAGGAAAGATCAAATGCTTTAGAGTTCACACAAAATGTTCTACTTTACCGACCAAAGTTTCGAATACCTATTCTCCATAAGTACTTATAAGCGAAGACTATTCAGTTGTGAAAAAATGGACCGGTGTATAAAAATTTCTTTTGGGGTAATATACATTTGTGTACGGTAGACATTACACCTTAAGGGGGACATAAAAACTTGTTGTCCATGTGTGCGTAGGCCCAAAATATAATACGCAGACACATAAAAATACCTGTAGTTCATTTTTTCATAGAGAACTACTG
Source organism: Hetaerina americana (assembly GCF_022747635.1). Taxonomy (NCBI): domain Eukaryota; kingdom Metazoa; phylum Arthropoda; class Insecta; order Odonata; family Calopterygidae; genus Hetaerina; species Hetaerina americana. The sequence goes on from NW_027286181.1 coordinate 44,202,973, forward strand.
AGATTGGATTTTAAATTATTTAAAAGATTTAATTAATAATTTACTACGAGATTTTAAAGAATAGCATTATGTTATCTTTTTTGGCGCTTTACAGTGAACGTATTTCAATCTCTCTTGGAGTCACCAAATTTTTAATTGTGTAAGATTTATCATGTTGACGGGTATGTTCCGTGAATCATCAAGCTTGGTTGATTCATTCGATCAATTGATACATATTTAATCACCCAATGAGGATAGCAGGTAAATATATTAATGTACGACGAAACCGCAAGACAACTGATCCTCTATCATGGTATAGATATTTTACTTCCGTATTTTTAAGTCCCCGATGTGAATTTCATTGCTACGAAGTTCAGCTTAGTAATTCAAAAGGCATGCAAACACCTGGATGTCAAACAACTCAATTACAGTGAAACACGCCACCAAAGCAAGGGTAAAAACTCGGACCGCTTACTTTATGAGCTTGCTCTCCCGACTCCCCGAACACGAGGTCACTTTGCAGAAATATCCGTAAAAGGGAAGGGGAAAGAGAGGAGAAGGGTCTTTTCCTTCTTCCCCCTTCCCGCGCCGTGAACAGCAAGCCATTCGATTCCAAGATTTTTTCTTTGAACGTCATTCGGGATCAAATGCGTATGGCGAAAATCAAGTGCCACGCCAAAAACACACTTCGCGGGTCGGACGAGACATTATTCCATGCGCCGCGCCTGAATGTGACCTCCGACGTATGCTGCTATTTCGACGAGTGACGTGGGCGTGAGTGCTTTTTTGTGTCTTGCGCCCAAGGTGCGATCACCGACAACCCCCTTCCCTCTCCCGTATATCAACCAAGCTCTCCTCGGTATTAGTGATGGCGAATGATTCACTGACCGTGCAGCGTGCGAAGTTTGCGTTTTGAATGGAAATGGAGGTCTTCCGCAGTCCTTTCGAAGAGAGGAAAGCAAGTGATATTACAGGCGACGCCCACTGATCCGATGTACGTTATGTGTGGACAACTCAACCTGAGGCTGATAATATTTGCTGTAAATGGGTTTTATTTAAGAGGTTGTGTACAGTTTAAGGAAGGTTTTCTCTACACAAAGAAAATTAAATACTTGTTATGGAAATATTCAATAAGATGATTGAAAATGAAAGATAGCTAAACTTATTTCCGAAAAAAACATGTGTGGGAGTATATAAATGTATATTTAATAATACATACATGAATGAACATTTTTAGTGCATAACATTATATATATATATATATATATATATATATATATATATATATATATATAACTTTTTGAAAGTCTCACGGACGTAAATAATAATGCATAATACTTAGCACTAGTGGACAGAGACAAAAACCCAGAAACACACAAGAAAGAGACACTATTTTTCGAATTTTCGATAGTCGTTGCCACCTTTATCAAGGAAGAGAGGGTCAGAGTTCTGTGTCCACAAGTACTAAGTGTTAAGTTTATATATATATATATATATATATATATATATATATATATATATATATATATATATATATATATATATATATATATATATATATGTATATATATGTATATATGTATATATATATATATATATATATATGTAATGAATAACACTTTGCACTAGTGGACATAGACAAAACACAGAAACACACAAAAAAGAGACTCACTATTTTTCGAATTTTCGGGGGTCGTTACCACCTTTATCAAGGAAGAGAGGGACATAACTGAAGGGAATACGAGGGCTGGAGCGATGGATGGAAGGGGAAGGTGGGGAGAGAATTCCGAAGGGACGGGTTTGGAGGGGCAGCGTTAGAAGGGTGGGGAAAATGTAGAAGGTGATGGGGGTGGAAGGGGGATGAAAATATAATTGGAGCAGGGTAGTTAATGCCTAATATTGATTCCTGGCCAGTTCCAGGACTCAAAGAGCCAGATGAAGGATTGCTCTAATGTTTTCAGTTTCAGAGGAGGATCAGAGGGTGGGAGGGATGCTATGATGGATACACTATAGCATTTATCAAAGGGAGTGTTGTGTTCGGAGGCGTGTTTTGGGATAGGGAGCATATAAATTAAGGAAGAGTTTTTGCATGAGGCTCGGTGGTTGTTGATTCTGATATTGAGGGGTGTGGTGCACTGCCCAATATGGCCAATATGGCAGGGCTAAGTTGGCACTTCAGAAGGTACACTACATTGCTAGATGTGCAAGTAGAGGAGGGAATTGGTGGGAGAGAGTTAAAAAGCGGGTGGGAGAGGGATGGGATTTTGGTTTTGAAAATAGGGTATGTTTTGCATCTGGGTTTATCACATGGTGTTGGAGTGGTTTTAGGACGGGTTGGGGATTTAAGTAGTGGATTTGTTGATTTGAGGAGATCGGATTGGTTGGCGGCGCGTTTGAAAGTAACTGAAGGGCATTTGGGAAAAAGGTTGGCGGTGGAATTATGATTTTTTAAGATAGGGTAGAGGTCTTTTAGGATTGATCGTAGATATTGTAAGCCCGGGAGGTATGTTGTGCAAATTAAGAGAGGGTGGGGTTCCGCGGTGGAGGAAGGTTTGGGAGTGTACGCATGTTTTCGGATTCTTTTGTTCAGGAGGGATTCAGGATAACCTCTTTTGAGGAGGGAACAGTGTAGACTTGAAAGGAAATAATCAAGGGGATCAGGTTCATTGCAAATTCTGTGTCATCTTATGAATAGGGAGTAATATAGCAACAAAACCGGTATTACGAGATGCTCATATTGATTGATTTAAGTAATTATAAATACTCAAATGCAAATTACAAACGGGACATAGCCCTCTGAAGGAATGGTCGTCATTAATTTGATCAGTTTTAGAACGCATAGAGTGTTTGCGTGTCACGATATTGTGGCATTCCCATTCAGTTGCTAGTCCATTCATGCTGCAAAACTATTTGTCTCCACATTCACAAATATGCTGGTTTATTTTTATACTCGTGGAAATGTAATATTTTCTCTGGCGTCGTAGGTAAAAACCATTGATTCATTTTATAAAAGGCTATTAGTTACCCGGTAACTAATCAGTTTATTTAAGTAATGGAGTTAATGCTAAGCTATTCGTATTAAAATGTTGTTTGCCGAAAAAAATTCTCTCTGGAAATAATCTGGCCCCTCTCCAGCTACACTTTCACTTTTAATTTAATGATAGGAATATCTAAATTTACTTTTTAACGTAAATATCAAGATATAAGAAATAAATCATGAATATTTGAACGAATGAATTGAATTGTTAATCCTAAGAAAGTTGATGAGCATGAACTACGAATCAAATTTGTATGGCACTGCTCAAAAGCTACAATGCTTTGGGGCTCAAATGTCGCTCATCCGATCAGCGAGCCGATAAGCAAGAGGGGGGACAACACCCCACCATTGCTAACCAGATTTAAGCACAAAGACGCATCAGTAATGAAACCATTCAACCATGCTGGCAGCGATGAGTATTCCGCAGGGCCATTTGCAGCGAGCTCTGCAGAGAATCTGCTGAGCTGCATTGCACCGTCGGAAGTATGCTGGATAAAATTCTGTTTGAATCGGAAGCGTATGATAAAACTCATCATGTGACATTCTATTGCCTCTAGCGAATACTTATTGTCCACCGATCCATGGTGTTCATTGAGAACACGAAGAAAAAAATGCTCAACATAGAAGTTATTATCAGTTTCAAATAGTTAAGGGGGTCATGGTGTGCGATGGTCTGACTTAATGTTTCCTTTCAAATGTATTTAAAATGTTTTCAACGCGAATAGAGAGTAATAAAACGTCAATAAAATTTGTAGGAAATGAGGAGAGCAAAGTGATTCCGCTCCATATAAAACGAATTTACCGCTAATTGAGCCAAAGAGCGTTTTTTCCAAATATATTTCCATATAATGTCTAGCTGTAAATCGATTGCACGGTGCCTTTCTATCACTATGCTTCCAAATGAATAAAATCCAATAGTGAAAACATTTATCGTTGTTATTCCGTTGTGACCAAATCTTTTTAGGGTAACTAAAATCTGCATCTACATCTACATCAATACCCTGCAAGCCACCAAAAAGGTGTGTGGCAGGGGGTGCAGTACCAGGAGGAAAGAGTAAGGGATGAGCGGGTTTGGGTTTTTCAAATGGATGGGGAAAGGTGAGGGGAACCTGAAAAAAAATATATAAATACAATCGTACAACCATGCGCAGTCGCTACCTTGTAGGTTAATACTTATCGAGCCAGTTCCTGGGGGACATCGATTACAAGCATTCTGGTCTCTTATTGTTCTTGGAAAAAATGACCATTTAAACCTGTCTGTCTTGCAGTCAATCTCTCTAAAATAGACCTGTCCGAACAATATTTTAACCAATTTTGTTTCTTATTGGCGGCGTGAAAGTACAAATAGAAAGAGAGAAATAGTATAGTTGCTGACGGATACAGTTGTTAAAGATCGTCAAACCCTTGGAACTTTTGATCGAGCAACGTCAATAAAATCGACTTCAATTCTTCAGCAATCAAAATTTAATAATAATTAAATAATGCAATTTTTATTTTTAAGTCCCAAGATTGAAATTTATTACTCCTACGAATTTAATATTGTCAGATTATATAATTAGCATGACTTTCTACGAGAAACTGAGAGGGGTTTTGTTTCTATTTGGATCTCTGGAGAAATCCAGAGTAGAATATCTACGCTGCCTTTCGTAGCAGTTGGTCTCTTTACAGTGATCTTGGCAATGCTAGTAAAGTGTAGCCTTATTATTTTAGCGAAATGGTGAATCAAATTGAAAGGTTTATTTTTATATTTCATCCCTAGAAATCCTACACAGTTTCAAACGTATGGTTGGTCCACTATTAACTATATGAACACCAAACAATGGGATCATTCATTCTTTATATACCTCGTATATTTTTTTATGGGTGCATTGAAGAAAAATTGAGTAAGAGGCATTTCATTTTATGCAAAATTTGAAATTTTTTCCGCTTCATTTTTAACTTCATAATGCACATTGTATCTAATCTGAGCGATACGCTAGGCAGCCTAAGGAGCAGCTCCTTTCGCCACTTATATTTTTGACTCTTTGGTAGTTTTATTATTTGCCCTATTTTGTGCTTTTCCCTCACAATGTAAAACATATTTAGTTGGATATGAGGATCAAGAGTTACGAAAGCTATATCATGTCATAAGCTTTCAATTAGCTACAAAATCCACAAGGAACTCTGCGACTTAGCATTCATGTTAAATAAGCTGCATTGTTAGGAGTATATAAGGATCATTTAACGAATTCTATGGAGAGCCATTAATGGTTCCCGAGACCTTTTAAGCCGCCAAAATCTGGAAATATCCTGTCCTAATACAGTCCTTCATGTGATACAGTGATATTTGCATTGCCACTCATTTCATTATTTAATTTAATACTAATTGTTAAATTACTGAGATATGAATGGTAAAAGATAGCTAACACCTTCTTTTCTCAAGCTACCATACCTACTTCATTTTCTCATCATTTTTGGATTACTAGACAAGTGGAGCGAATTGGATGAAAATGCTCCCGAGGTATACTTGTTCTTGATATATATTTTCCTTAGAGGATCCATCACTCAAGTTGGCAGTCGTAAGTGAAATGAGAACACCTAAAATTGAAGGCATTCAGAGAAAGAGTTGCAGAACAATAGAATGAAATCTGTAATTCTCGGGATATGGAGTGATAGGACAAAGCAACGAAACTGTGCATTGATGAGAGCAACTCTGGGTTTTCAACATTAGTAATGTAATTTTACAGTATTGCCAGTAATACCACAAACTCCATTTTACTAAAACGGAATGCAATAGCGAAATGAAATATCTCTAATACGGTATTATGCCAGTGACAGAAAGAAAAGGGAAGGAAACCTTAGGAGATTGGAACGTAATCGATGTGGGAGTCGAATACAAATTTGCCATGCGCCACAGTCCACGAGGTTAAAGCCAACTTTGAACTCTTGGGGTGTTTCACTTTTGACAGATTCTAAGAAACTGCGGAGGGGTGGGGGGTTGATGCAGGAGTAACTTTTAACAGAGTCATCAGTTAAATGTGCATTATAATGCAACAATTCAGTCTAAAAACCAGTCACCTTAACGGGGATTCAAAGCCGATTCCATCAATGTCCAGCCGTGGGTGCAATAATTTTATATTTAATGTATACACTTTTTGGAATTTCTCATTCTTATCGTCCTGAAAATCCTTCTAAGTCATGTTAAACTGGTTTCGAATTGGAGAAAAGTTCCAATTTTCTCATTTCGCTTCTCGCGTGAAAGCTTCTTTCGTGCTCTTTTTCAGACACCGGAGAGAAAGATAGACAACATGAAGTAGGAAAAGTATTCTATAAAATGGTAGGGAAAAGCGTGGTGAGAATAAAGCTAGTGGTGTATGGAATATTATTAGTATAAGTAACAGCCAAATTAAAGAAATTGGTTAATATTAATATCTTCCTTACAGCAAGCAATTAGGAGGAAGAAAAAATCAGGGTATACAATCAATTATAGCAAATAATTGTGGGCAACCCTGGAAGGAAATGTTTGATTGTAATTACAGATAGTAATGCGGCGTTTGATGACGCCACGACCCTCCTACTGGTGGTATGGGTAGGGGTTTATGGACAAAGAATTACCACGGGAAGAGAGTATCACAAATCTTCAGCAGAAAGGGTTCAGCTATAACGAAGACTTGGTTTAAAAACCAAAATAACCGTAGGTGTATAATTAAAGTACTTGAGAATGAGAGAGAAATAAGAGAGAATATTCATGGTAGTATTCAGGGGAGGCGACCGACAGCTGAGGTCATTTGCGCCATAGGGGATGGACAGGAAAGAATGAAGGGTGGAGAGAAACCCACCGTCGGCATACTCTTTACGAAAGGCGCGAAGGAGTCCGCAGCTTATCGTCCCATCCGACGGACGCCGTACTCACATAAAGTGCCCTCCACAAAGCACCTTCAAGTAGGGATCGAGATACCTCTGAAAAATATTCAACACCGCCAGGATTTGAACCCGAGCCCTCTGGGTGGGAAGCCAGTACGATAACCATCGCACCAATCCCGATCCCCGAGAATATTTATTGTTGCTCCTTAGGCACAGGATCTCAGCACAGCTTCCCGGAAGAGAATGAGAATTTAGTTAATTATTTAATACTATTAAAAGGGACGTGATATTTAAAATGATCAAATATGATAAATGGATAAGGAAATGGAGTAAAGAAGCTTTGATCTGAAACACAATGAAGGAATATCAGTAGGCCGTTGAGAAAATCAACAGTTAGGACTGGAAAACGGGTACAAGAGAAGACAATTCAAAATATACCAAACAAGGTATATTGAAAACCATAAACAAATCTATAGGATTTTGTAATAATAAAGAAAAAACAAAGAACCGGTTACAGACAAGACAATAAACAAAATAGAGAAGAGAGGGCATGGAGGAATGCCAGCACAGAACTAGGAGGAAGAAAGTGTAAAGAATTGAATTTTGGATTGATGAGGGAAACTAATATGTCAAAAAAGCACGGTGGAAGATGCAGTGCAAGGATATGGAAATTTTACAATGGAGGGATGAAATAAATGATTTTTAAAGGAATTTGAAAGCACCCTCAGGAACTAATAAGTGAAAATCAATGTAAACAATCAAAGATAAACGGGGAAAATTAATTATTGAACCAGGGTAGCTTAAAATAGGGGGGAAGGAATATAGTTCCTATGTGTATATAAACATAGGAACTACATGGAAGATGCATCAATATAGAAAGCTTAGGCTTAGATAGAGAATATTACGCATTGAGGAAATTTTAGATCCAGGCATACTTGATCGCAAGACAGAAAGGCCATTAAGGGAGGTGAAATAAAATTAGGTCGTAAGTCTAAATAACGTCCCTACGAAACAATTTCGGGGTTTAGAAAAATGTTGTAGGGTGATTTTTTGAACCAATTTATTATGAGAATTTTTAAGAGGGAAAAATTTGGCAGGAATATTTTACCGGATCATTGCTAATACACACCCGAGTAGAGGGTAAGGCTGTGGAAATATGTGAGAACTAAAGAGCAATTAATTTTAATTTTGTAAGCTGCTGAAGTGGTACAAAGAATTATCAATGGAGAGGAGCGTTAATGATTAAATTAGGTATAGGAAGGGGAGGAGCTGCGTAATGTAATAACAGTGATAGAAACTGGGATTTGACAATACTGGCAGTTACCACCCGTGGTTTTCAACGTATAAGTTGAAAAAATGTAAAAAAATATAGGAAGAGCTGACGACAGGCGTGGATGTAGACGGAGAATTCATAATATCAGTTTTATTTACTGATGATCATGCTTTATTCAACCATTCAACCAAATCGTTACAAACATATACTGAGAATATTAGAAAATCGGTTAAATGAGTATTTAATCAGTATCTGTGCAAACAATACAATGGCAATGAGGTTTTACAGAAATAAACGAATAAGATAAACGTTAAAATCGGTGGGTCGAGTCTGGAGTAGGTGCTAAGTTTCCTTGTCTGGGCAATTTTGGATCAAAATGGTCAGGGCGATAGGGGTAAAGTAAGAAAAATTGCATTTTGCAAAGAATCTTTTATAACAATGGAATTTGTGACAGGCATCTTAAGTAACACTATTGGGAAAATTCTCAATATAACTTATGGATCATAGTATTTTTTTACGACGGGCAAAAATATTCAATTGTAGCGAAATAGTTAAGTTTGGAGGCTCCGAAATCGTGCGTGTGGAGAAGGGTGGCATAGGTGCAATTGATTGAAATTAAGACAAACGAGTCACTACTCGGCATGGTGGGGGAGAAGAGGGGATGGTTGGCAGAAATCCAAAGGAGGCAAGATATGGCGATGCAGAGCATATTGATTGGCGATAGGATACCAAAAATGGTGTTATGCTAGATGGGAGAATGTTAGAAAAGCAATGAATTGGTAGGAAGAAGACATGGCACGCGAGGAAGATTAGTCATTTCTGAAAAGAGGAAATAAGTATGCGGAATTATAGAAAGGTTTATTGTAGCGCTAATTATTAGGTTTTATTATGTGGGAAGAGACAAAGAAATATATCTTTGGTCAGTCTTCGTCAGTCCATGGCCTAGCTTAGAAAGTAGAATACCAAAAATCAGCTTTCTTCCTTTCTTGTTTTATATACTAACTTTCCGATAAAAACAACACCCCATCGTCTTTTCTAATCATACAAGAGGCTGAATTTCATCAAAATCCCTCGCTGGATCTCCTTTAACACATGTATTTACGCTTTTTTCTTGTTATTAACTGCACATGTAATTGACTTGATTTTAGGCTATTTAGGGTGATACCATATTGAGTGAACGAAGTAAGGGAGTTTAATATATAATAATAATTTATTATATGTTGGTTGGTTTTGATTCAATAATTATTTATTTAGTTTATTGTTTTTATGGGTTTTTCGACATTGAAATGACATTAATTCAAAATGTGATGAGTCACAAAATTAATGAGCGTTGATTTACAATCTGTTTATTCGTTTTATTATCGCGATTAGTCATGCAAATACTTATCTGCATGTTTGGAACGGCTGCAGACAGCCACTTTAATTCTACATAAGTCTCAGAAATGCTTATGATATTATGATAATAGTTTTCCATGCGCATTTTGAACCGAAAACCCGCTGGGCCAGCTTTTTATGTGGTATTATTTTTTACTTTAATTTCTTTTTCCCGCAATGATCTAGAATGCATTCTTCTTAGCCATTTCCATCATCTCCTAGCATCTATATGCACTCAAAACTGTTTTAAAACTAATAGCGTAGGCGGATATCGAAACCGTCCTACCACATGAGGAGGATTTGAGTCGACGGAGCTAATCTCCAAGCTCAAAGACTACGGGAGTTCAAAACACTTGCAGCCGAGTCAAGACGTCGTATCTAATTATCCCCTCCTCCGCCCATTTCCCTTCCCCGCCAGTCAACTTACAACCCGTCTAATACAGGAACACTTCTTCCATCCTCTCTCACACACCACCTTCAACACTACACTAGAGATACACACTCTGCACTCATCCATCCAAACACCTTCGCGTTGGTCCTATTTTGCTATATTTCTCTCCTCTTTTTCCAAATATACTTAAATATTCGCGGCCCACTCCACGCCCATTGTGCTCTTCAAATCCCCTTAAGCAGCCACTACTCTCTCATAACCCGGGCCGCTTCCTCAAATCGCTCTCCCTTCTCCTCCATCCCTACCTAGATCCCAAACTTCCCCCCCCTCTCGCCGCTTTAGTCCCCTCCCAATCCCGTATCCCCCCGAGAGGGGCTCAAGTTTCAATCTCTCCCGCTCCCTCTCCCCCGTTCTATTCAAACCTCTTCCCCCTTCCCCACCCTCGACCTCTCTCTTTACACTCCCCCTTCCTCTATTCTCCAAACCCGGGCCACTTTGTCTAATTGGGGCGGCGGGAGAGGGGTTGAGGGAGCAGTGTCCCTTCTTCCTCCCCCCCTTCAACTCGACGTCAAACGCCACGCCCACTTCACTAACACACACACACGCACACATACACACACACGTGCGCGCGCCCATCTCGTATCTAAGGAGTCAAGGGAGGATAAGGGTCTCAGAGGAGAAAGCAGAGGTTGGAGGGGAGAGGAAGTTGTCTTAATCATTCAGCCGAAGTGGAGGGAGGGGTGGGGATGTTGGCAGAGGCCTGGGGAGTGATGGTGGGAGGAGGATACAGTGAGTGGCAGCGAAAAGGAAAGTGATAAAGGTAAGGGGAATCAAATGAGTGGAAGCTTAAGAGAAAGAAGCAAGGAGAGCCGTCTTGAATAACGGCAGATTTCTGTAAATTCGCTCGGTATTCATAGAGTTGACATGTAAGTCGTATGTGTAATAAAACAATTCATTTTAACTTTGTACTAAGTAAGCGAGGTACTCCAGTCGCGCGTATGCATGTCATTTCTTCCAATAGTGGTTCGTTAATAATAAAGAACACATTAATTGTAAGTAAAGTAAGCTTTCCTGCAAATTAAGGTATGTTTCAGAAATTTGTCCTCCCGCGGAGAGTTTTATTGAGGTGTTCACTCAATATTTAGTACATCGGACTCTTTAAAAGGGCAACGAAAATATAGTTGAGTTTTCGCCTTGTCAGATTATTTGGGAAATATTTGTGGCGATAAAAAGAACAAGGGCTACAAAATTAATTAAAACCCAAAAAAAGTTCCTGAAACATCTGAACTCACAGCATCAAGCCATCCACTTCACTATGGAGGTGGAAAAGGATCATCAACTGCCCTTCTTGGACGTCATGGTGAAGAGAAATAAAGGGAATGGGTGGCTTGGACACAGAGTATACAGGAAGCCTACTCACACCGACCGCTACCTTAATGCTGCATCGCACCACCATCCCAGTCAGAAGACCTCATTGGTAGACACACTTGTCAACCGAGCATATAAAATATGTGACTCCGATTCTATTGCCAACGAGAAGAAACACTTGACAAATGCCCTACAAAGGAATGGATACAGCGCTCATATGATCCAAAAAAGGACCGAGAAGGAAGAAAAGAAGAGACAAACCACCGCTGTTCCTGACAGGGAGGAAGACTCCAGACCACGACCGAAGGCTTACGTCACCATCCCCTTCATCGCAGGGACTTCGGAAAGAATCGCGAGGGCTTTAAGGAAACATGATGTGGTGACCAGATTCAACTGCGTCACCAAGATAGCTGACACCCTACCCGGACCCAAGGATGGAATTTCACCGTTAATATCAGAAGGCGTGTACCAAGTGCCATGCTCCTGTGGCAAATGGTACATCGGTGAAACATGCAGAGCGCTGAAAACACGCATGAGTGAACACCAGAGGGCAACCAAGGCCAAACAGTTTAGAGCATCGGCCATCGCTGAGCACGCCTGGAGTGAACCTGGACACTCTATTCTGTTCGACGACGCTAAAATAATAGCGAAAGAAGGAAAATACTTCCAGAGAATAATCAGAGAGGCCATTGAAATCGTTAAAAGGCCAGAAAATTTTAACAGAGAGGATGGATATCCACTCCACAGTGCGTGGAAAAGAATTATTCCGCGAAAATATGAGGACGTTCCCTGATTGGGCAAGAAATTTCCCGGTATTGGCGCCGGATTTTTCCTATATAAGACGGGACAACAAGCTTCTTTTCATCCTTGACCTGAGGACGCCAGCAGGATAGCTGGCGAAACTGTTGTACATTTAAACGACATACGCGGACGCAGCCCGAAAAATGTGGAAATCACCTACTCATCGCCGCGGAAACCTTCGAACGATAATTAAAACCCATTTTAAAAGTGAACGGAAGAGAGGCATCGCAAAATTTATTTTCCAAGCATTGCTTAGTTGGAAAATGTTAAATTAAAGCGTTTTGGAATGTCTTAGGAATGGGAGCCTCGAATACCTGACGCGAACGTTGTTAAGGGACCTGTAAAATGGCTTTTAAGGGCTTAACAAGAGATTTTGCGAGTGAGCCATATCCATATACTAAGGATAAAACTTAATTATCTCTGTAGTATGTGTTAATCAACGTCAATCAGTGCCTTTTATAACCTTTGTTATAGCTATCGCAGGTAAGGTGATTTTCACGCAAACATGGATTCAATTCATAAAAACCGGTTTTTATTTACCTGACATTTTACAGTGATTTTCCTCATTTATTCCAAAAGCAGTAATTTCCGTGGCATTGAAAAAACAATTCTTGGTCAAGAAAGTAGAATTTCAGATGAATGTGTAGCGTCACCCTAGTAGTATTTGAGAAACAAAATTAATTAGTAAAGAAAATAGTATACCAAAGTAATCTAATAATTTCAGCCAGATAATGTGAATAAAGAATTGTTTTTAGATCTGTGAGAATACATACACTAATATTCTGAAGAGGACAGCCTTGCCGCCGAAACGTCAACCACATATGTGTGCCCTTGTTCTATGTTTCTCGGTATAAATATATTACTAACAGTTTTTATTCCCATTTGTCGACGCGGAAGAGAGGTATTTTTCCAAGACACACAAATACACACACACACATATATTATATACATATATTTATTTATATTATTTTATTATGAAATAATCTACCAGTTAAGACAGGTTTTCGATCGACACAACCACCAAATTTTGTGACTCATAACAAATAATAAAATCCAGAAACCTACTCTACAGCAAGTCCCTCTTCATCTCTGTGCACCTCCTGCCTCCCTTCCAATGACATCACGTCCAACCCTCATGTCTTATTCCTGCCCTTTCCCCGTTTGCCTAATATTTTCCCCTCTATTCAAGTCTTCAACATCCCACTGCCGATCAGTACGCCCTTCACCCATTTTTCCTAGCTCCATAGTATTACTACCGACAGACAACTCTCCCAGCCCAACATCACTAGTACTTCATATGTTTTCCTTCCGGCCCATTTTTCCCTCTCCATTCTTTTCCACACCAATATTTCAAAAGCCTCCAATCTACTTATATCACCCGGCTTCATGGACCACGTTTCCGCGCCGTACATTACTACGGTCCATATCAAAGTTTTGACGAATATTTTCTAAACATCCTTACTCAACGTCCCTGTCATCAACTCCCTCCTCCTTATGAAAACCTCTTTACGTGGAGCAATTATTCTGCCTACGTCCTTACTAATTTGACCGTGTTGGTCCAAAACATTTCCGCGATACGTAAACTGTTTTACCTGCTCTATTTTCTGACCCTTTTTGTCCAAAACTATTCCAATATACCTGATAACCTGTTCCACCTGCTCTAGTTTTTCCCCTCCTATTTTTATATTTAGCTTAGAATTTTTCTTTCTGGAAAATTACATACCGTTGTTTTATTAATATTTATTCTCGTCATATATCTATCGCACTGACTTTCCCATTCACTCAGCAAGACTTGCAACTTGGATGACTGACAAAATAGAGCTTGGTCATCACAAGCCTTACTGATTTTATGAATTGCTCTCCGACTTTCATTCCTACCTCCAGCTCTTCCCATGCCTCATTGATCATTTCCCCCACATATGCGTTGCACAGCACCAGGGTTAATGGACAACCTTGTCCTACACCTCTTCCTAGCACTATACATCCTGACTCCCCGTTTCCCAATTGCACCCGAGCAGTCTGAGCCATGTGCAGGTTGCTGGTTATCCTTCGGTCCCTCCAATATACGTATGTATCCCTATTTTCTGCAATATGCTCATAAGTTTTTCCCATTCAACGCCTTTTCTAAATCTATGAAACAGTCAAATTTGTCCTCATTGTGTTCTATTTTCATCTTTATTTGTTCCCCGCCTCAGTGTCTAATTTAACTCTTTTTACTTACTTAGGCCTAGCTCTTTGTTTACTCTTTTCCATTTTATTCTCCAATTTTTGTAATCATCTCATCCATTATCCATTATTTCCCTGTTCTCTACCATTAACGGTCCATGTATTTTTTTTGCAAATTCCCATATCCTTTTCTTGATACATTCCCATTTTTCTTCGATAATACTCAGGACTCTACCATCATCCATAATTTTGTTTACATCCTGCTGTTACTCCTTCCTCGTCATGCCATTCAATGCTTCTGTAATAATTTTGCTAGTCCACCACCCCTACCTTATTTTTTTAAAAGGACGCTGAACTACATAACAATTAATTGTTGTTATTAAGTCCGCATCCGCTCCCGGGAAGCTGTGCGAATTAATCACACTGTCCCTGAATCTGTGTCTAACCAGAATATAATCACACTGATACTTATCTGAGCCACCTAGCATTTTCCGTGTGTACCTACGCCTTTTGTGGTATCTTAACCAAGTGTTGGTGATGACTTACCCCTGTCTCCTATAGAATTCAATTCCTTTCTCCTCGCGGTCATTCCTAGTACCTAAACCGTAGTCCCAAACCTCATCACCATTTCTTCTTTTGCCTACCGTTGCATTCCAATCCCCCATCACAATCAAATGTATCCCTGTAGGAACACAAGCGATTATGTCCTCTAAATGATCGTATATCCTATCAACTTCTTCCTCTTTTTGATTGCTTGGTGACAAGTATACATGAAAAATGACCAAGCTCATCGGTTCTGACTTTATTTCGGCCAGTAATACTCGTATTTTTTTCGTTGTTTGTTCTGTGTTCACTGCGCTTCTGTTTACCTATACATTCATAATAATGACGAGCCCTCGTTGGCTCTTGTCCTCTTCGCTGTATATTATTGCATAAAGATCACTCCGGTAAACACCGCTACCTTTCCATTTCACCTCACATAAACCTAAAATATCTATATTTCCTCTTTTCAAATTTCCTTTAATCTTCTCCAATTTTCCTGTCCTCAACATTGTCCTAACATTTCAAATTCTAACTCTAGCTAATTGGATCTGCCTCTCCTGTGTCTTCTCTGCTGCTGCCGTCGTTTTTCTTTTGCAGGGGTTTCGTGAGCTGACGGCCCCAGAAGCCTGTTTCTCCCGTTGCTGGGCACGATACACGGCCGATTGGGTCGAGTCCCATAGTTGATAGGACTCATATTCTCTATAGTGTCCATCATTTTAATCTTGGGCATGATAATTGAGGTGGTTTCCTATTGTCTTCCTCGAGTAGTTTTTTTAACGGGACATCATAACTCAATGGCCGCCCCACTGGGGCCAGACGCTTTTGCAGGCGCCTCACTGAGGAATAGACGCTGCGTGGATTACTGTTTGCCTGGCTCCTAATGTTCAAGTTATCTGGCATAGGTGATGCTACCAGTAGCAATTATCATTGCTACCGCCAGCACAGCTTTAGTGGTCATCGATACGCACAAGCCCTTCCGTCTGGGTTGCAGTCCGTCGTGTATTATATATATATATATATATATATATATATATATATATATATATATATATATACATATATATATACATATATATATATATACATATATATATACATATACATATATATATGTATATATATACATATATATACATATATATATACATATATATACATATATACATATATATATATATATATATATACACACATATATATATATATATATATATATAATTACTCTCATTGTGAATCAAGATACGAAATCCATATTAGCTTTATCCTTACGCTTTCTTCCAGCAATCCCCTCTACTGCCCCCACCTTACCATAACTTTCTTATAAGTGTTGCTCTCTGCCCACTTCACCATTTTTACTATCTGTCCAAAACCTTCTTTACACCCACATTTCAAAAGCCTCAAATCTACGAGTATCATCCTGCTTAAATGCTCATGTCTCTGCGTTGAATATAACTACCATATCAAAGTTTTGACAAGCTCTTCTTAGCATCATTACTCAACGTTCTGGCCATCAATACTCTCCTCTTTGTGAAAGCCTCTTAGTCTAGTGCAATTCTCCTCCTTACGTCTCTACTAATGTGACCATTTTGGTCCAGAAGACTTCCGAGATACGCATACGATTCCACCTGCTTTAGTTTATGCCCTGTCACTGTTAAGCTTAGGCTTTATTTATAAATATATTTTTAGTTGTTCCAAATTCGCTCTAACAAAAGCCTATTCGGAATTTACGAAACAGCCAAATGTTTCCTGATTTTATTCTACATATATTCCTCTCGACATTAGTAATCTTATTACTGCAATGGCATCACGCGTACCTCTCCCAATCCAAAACCCAAGCTCAACATCTCTAAAATAATAATTTGTCCTACTGTCTACCTTTTTCTTGTTGGGTTGTTAGGTTGTCCTGATAACAACTTTAGCTGCGTGTGATATCTAACCTATTGTTCTGTAGTCCTCACATGATGTAGCCTTTACTTTATTCGGAATATGAAATAACACTGATCTCGCAAATTCTTACAGCCAGATTCCTTCCTCGTAGATACTACGAATCAGTCGATAATGACTTTTCCTAAACCTTTTAGAATTTCCGCAGGAATGTTGTCTACCCTATTCGCCTTATTTGCTTTTTAATTCCCTTAATCCTATTTCATCTCATTATCGAGTATGGATGGACCTAAGTTATCTCCATGTACGTCATATTCTCTCTCTATCGCTAGATTTTTCTTGTCTTACCTTGCTTGCCTAGGATCTTTACAATACACCTCTACTATATTTTCCTTCTATCTTTCTTGAATATTTTCTGCTTCAACTTATACTTTATCCAACTTATCTCAAAATTTTAACATATATATTCCCTTCTTACTTCCTGACAGTGTTTTAACTTTCTTCAATAGTACACCAATTTCACGCTTCATCTAAAAATTTCCATATTCTCGCACTGTCTTTTCCACCACACTGCTCTTGCTCTATTTGTTTTCCATCTCAATTTATTACTTTACCCTTTCTTCTTCCTTTTACCTAACTCGGTATATACACTCTTCCGTTTCTTTCTCTCATCTATCCTTCTAATTATTTCAGCCGTAACCCTTGGTTTCCTTGTCCTAATCATATTATCAGTTCCTATATTTTTTTAGGCTTTCAATATCTCTTTTTTACATATTAACCCTTTTCCTCGATAGTACCCTGCTTCTTTCCTTCAGTCATGATTTTCTCTAATTTGTACTGATACTCTTTCCTTGTCCGTCAAGTTAATTCTTCTCTATTCCATTTTCTAAGCTGCCCATTTCCCGTATCATTTTGAATAGGACGCTATACGTCTTAACTACTAAATTATAATCCGTCCGAATCCGCTCCCGGGGAAACTGTGAAAATATGATGCTATTCTTAAACTTTTGTCTAATCAAAGTATAGTCCAACTGATACCTTTCTGAGGCACCTGGAATTTTTGAGTGTGCATATGCCTTTTGTGATATCCAAACCAAATACTGTTGATCATCCCCTGGCCAAAGAATCGAGGCAGTTTGTGGCATAAACCTCTCGCAGATCTCACTGTAATTTAAGTTTTCTCTAAAGCGCTTCTCGTTAGCTCAAGTGCTCGAGAGAACCGACCCGACAAGTCGAAGTTCCATGCTTTAAGTCCTCCTCACGGAAACTATTTTGCGCTTGTGATCTGATCGACGCAACCTTCCCCACTATTACTGTGTTCGTGGTTTATGTGCGTTTCAATACCTTTTCCTTGAATCTATTTCCATTTGAATGCGAATGCTGTGAATTGCTGTGAAAGATAAGCGAATACCTTAATATTGAGCGTCTTACTGCATTGAATTGAAACCTGGTCTTTGACGAATAGGAGGAGCGTGGAGGTTTTTGAACCGTGGGATGTAAATGAAGAAAATAAATCATGTAGAGAGGAAGACCAACGACGAAGTTTTAAATGTGGTGAGTGACCAACGGAAGTTGCGAGGTGAAATTTCAAAACGGCGGACAGAATGTGAAAAAATTTATTAAAGGCATTGAATTTTTAAAGGCCGTAATGGAAGGGAGTATGGTATATGTTACAAAGGGGAAGAGGCACTTTGAACGGCATTGAAATTACGTAAACTGTGCAAGGGAAACGTAGAAATAGTTTCATCGACTGAAAACTACCCTAAACTGGTAAATTATATTCGTGAACATATCCATTAAAAAGAATTTTTTTCTGCTTCAAAGGTGCATCAATACACCCTTCAGTTAAGGACACATGATAATGTAAATTAGAAAATCTCACATCTCTATCAAAATGTAACTCTCTTTGTTTATTTTATATTTACTCTCATAGGAACGTGTTTATTGAGTTAATTAATCATGGAATTAGCAGTTTTTTTCCTAGACAGTTAACTAATAGGTAATTCTGTTTCATTAGGGAGAAACTGGAGGTACCTAGAGCGTTAGATTATTGATGGAAGGTGATGAATGGCTCAAGTTCGGCATAAATCTACTCTTGGTAAAGTATACCCGGATCCACAGGTTTACGTCTGTCTCCTCAGATTGAAAGATTACCCGCCGCGATGAACTCCTCACTAGAGAGAAGTAAGTTTCATGACCACTAATTCCACCAAAACACACTTTTGGAATACAAACTCAGCTCTTCTCATTTATCTGCCAGAAGAGTAGCTATGCTTGTTTTTGTCAAGGGTGTGCAACGAATCCCCAGTGACTGAGCGAATTTGTGTAAAACCTCTTACATTAGTGAAATAGTCTGCCCTAATGAAATACTAGTGAGCTAGGATGATTCCTAAATGATAATTGTATCATTGCGGTTACCTATTACTGAATAGACGTAATATTCGTTGGAAAAAATCATTAATAGGCCATGACCTATTGTGAAGATTTTAATTTCAAGAATGCTTCCTTATTTAGCACATACACAGGCACAGAGAATTTAAATAGTTCTCCCATCGGAAAACACTATTGGCCTACGACGCCCATTTCAAATGCGACGAAAGAACCGACTGAATACCACCGACTTAACCCTTCCACGCAATAACCCGTGCGTAATCGCTCGAAAAGCATTAAACCTTCCCGCATCGACAAAGACGCATCGGCGGCGATTACGCGAATGAGCGAATCCCGCGCAGACGTACGTATATTACGAGGCGATGTGCGAGATCATAGGCCATTGAATCTGGGCGCGCGATCCGACAGTCAATTGTGCCCCAGCCTTTTCCCTCTCCCCCTCCATCCTTCCCAACCCCCTTGTCCTACGCATTTGGTAAAATCCCTTCGTCACCCGATCCTTCCTCCCTCCTCCCTCTCCCGTCCCTCACGGTCGCCCCCTCCCGCGGAACGGAAAACCCATTTCCACCGGGTACTCCGGCCGCAGTTTCCGCCTTTCCGCCCGACCCCGGAGCGCGCGACGCGTCGGCATTGGCCTCCGGTTACCGGAGGGCGGGAAATACGCGTATAAGTGAGTGGGATGGAGGGTAGGGCAGAGGAAGTTTGGTTATCGGTTAGGGTGTGGGGAGGGGGAGTCTGAAGAGAGAGGGATGGATTGAAGAGTCCCTTTTCCTACTCCTGGGGGTGCGGTGCATTCACCTCCGAGGGTTGCAGGAGGGGAGGGAAGATGGATTCTCAAACCCTACCACCCTGCCGACAGGACTACGAGCAGGTGATTGATGCGAAAAGGGGGGTGGGCGGGGGCTTTTGGCGTTGTCTCTGTGTTCAAATGGGATTCTGGTCAGGAGCGGCAGAGGTGATCTAAGGTGGGTGGGACGATTCGGGTGATAGAGCGTGAAGGGATGAATAGGGGGAGGGTGCAGGGATGAACTCAAGAGGAGGATCGGGTTAGCTGTATCTGGATAGAGGAAGAGGAATTTTAGGAATGTGCATGTGATCGAATTTACTTCTCCAGGCATCTGGTTACTATGAAAAACTCCTAAGTTTCATGTGAAGTTGATATATGCCAGCCATTAAAAAAATATTGAAATGAAATTAATCGTTTTTTTACGTCGTACTATGAAACAAATAAATCTTCATTATTGCATATATCATCTTTCAATTACATACAACAAGAATCATTAACACAATCACGGCCGGAACCGTGTCTGAAAGATAACATTTTTTTTAAATCCCCAAAAAAGTTAATTTATTATAACTACCATTTTTTCCGCATACGGCATCAGTTTCTGTTGATGGCAGCGGAAAGCTAGATGATAAATTAAGTAATTAATAATGATATTCTAGCTTTTAACGTAAGATTTGGATGGACACAAATTTTCCACGGTAAAACAACACATTTCCTTGATTCTCCTATCAAATCGCCCACAGACATCCAATACCTGAATAAGATATGCTTCAGTTCCACATATATCCTGCCTCATTTTACTCCGTACATTTTTTTTCCTCTCCCTTCTACCCAAGCCTAACTTCCTTTCCTCTACCGTGGTCTCCAAAATCCCATTGCTAATCAAAACGCTTTGCATCCTTCTTTCCTGCCTTTTTTGGATTCCTCCCAGCAATCACATCTCCTCCCTACCACGCCTATAACTTCCTCGCTTGTTTTACTATCTGTCCATTTAACCTTTCCAATCTTTCATCACACCCACACTTTAAAAGCCTGCAATCTACGCCAGGAAACCATAATTGACAAAAAAACCTACGTTTTCTTTGGTGTAATATAATCATGAATTCAAAGTGAAAATATTACCGGCCATAACAAGGATTTAATAATTTCCTAGATTTTACGAAAGAGAAGTGAAGTATTATTTTCTCCCATGCGAGCTTTCCTTAATTTGAGAAAATTCCGTTTACAACTGCATAGGTTGCGTACAGTATGCAGCATGTGTTGGCACCGTCTGTAACAGCGATAAGTGATAATTCTGAATTTGAAAGATTTTACGGAACATTATCCTCACAAAGGCTCAAATGTTTTATGTCATTTCGGAGAATGACCAATGATAAAAGCCAGTCCGTAAACTGGCCTTTGAAGAGTCCCGGTTTTAATGAGAGATATGATTGCGTATTTTATTTAATAAATTGTGTTTTTATAGCAAATTTTCATTGATATGGTTAATATATAATATGCAAGATCAAAGTGAAGAGTATTAACTGGTCGACTGATGTTTAAATATGGACGTATAAATCAAAATATTCTTTAAATTTTGACATTTTATTTTATTTAAATAATAAAAAAAGAGCGAATCAATCATTAAAATTGGGTTAACATGATTACAATCAAGCTGAAAGCCTTAGACTAACATATAATTAGCGTAAAATTAAGTACAGATTTCATTTTTAAGCAATGATGATATTTCTCGAACATTCTTCGATTTATATTAAAATCGCAGAAATGTCAACATATTCTCTCTCTCTCTTCAAAATATATATTTTCTACGTTACCGAAATTCCTGCACTATCAGTTGAAGATTCTCCTCCAGTTTTTTGTTTTGATATTTCAAGCTCATTCAATCGATATACTGTGTACATAATTAATCCATATTGGCGATAGGGTTTTTGCAGACAGTTCGTTCTTATTGATTGCAATTCTTAAATATTTCTAGAGAACAAAAAGAAACTGCCAACTTTGAAGCCAAACTTTATCTGTGCATGTCTGGAGTTGGTCGTGTATATTCTATGAAAGCATGTCAATGTTCAATATTGCGTTTACGTACTTGTATTACGGCATGGTAGGTGGAGTTAACAGCGCCTCGCCGTTGCGACCAGAGTGCTGTCTCCAGCGTAACCTGGTAGAGGGCTCGGGAGTTTCCACTGGAAAAGCATGGGGACATTTGGTTATATTCCGCACTCATATTTCTCTTCCATCTCACTCGATCTCCCCGCCACTTCCTGCTTCTTTGTCCTCCTCTCTTTTAAAAAACAGTTTCATAGCTCTAGATTCCGGAATGTGACGTCCAAATCGCGGTGACAAATGAAGCTTGCGGGATGTCCCATTGCGTACGGCTCGTTAACTTCAACTCTTGATCCCCAAAGGGTGATATTCCAACCACTATTCCGCGTCATATTCTGCGATAAACCCTTTGTCCCTTTCCTTTGATGCATTGTACCGTATTTTATTTTTCATGCGTTGCTCCATTTCTGCGTGGTGCTCGAAGAATTAAATCCTATGGTGTAAATTCATAATTTAACAAATATGCTAGCCTTTGAAGTACTTACGCTAATTCAAATGGGATATCTCAGAATTTATGAATCCTCATCTTTACGCACATAATAATTTCCAACTTCAATGATTTTGATGGAATCCTTAGGTCATGAGATGCGCATTTAGACAAATATGTTTCGAGGCATTTCAACGAACGAGGACATAACAAAGGCTTACTGTGATTTAGATGATTTTATGTCTGATTCATTGAATTTTTCGTTTTAATCAAAAAATTTTCGGATTATTCAGTATAATTAGATTATTACTCAAGCATTAAAAACCTTTTTTTATAACTTTTGCTGTGGAAATATATTTCTAAAATATGGAGGGAAACTTTATTACATGCGGCTACGTAGCAGTTACTTAATTCATACTAGTTTCTCGGGAAATTATTCTATGATTCCTTGGATTTATTCCAGCTGTTTTACAAGCCTGCTGTTGGAGATTTTAAGAGGGAGGTAAAAATAATGACTGGAGAGTTTGAATACTTGTCCATAGATCACCTATAGGTTTAAGGGCAGCTGAAGGATAGGGATGATCGTAGTGATCGATGCAAAACTTTTGTTTAAGGCAGTGCTCCACGCTAGACTGAGCTGAGGCCATAGTTTCTGGAGCACTTGTGGGTATCTCTCTTTTGTTTGCAACCCCCTCTAATTGAGCCGTGGTCGCAGTTCTATGGAAGAGGATAGGGGAACCAGTCGCTTGACTCGAGGGCATCCGTTACATACCCTTTTCCCCCGAAGCCATAAGAGGAAACTCGCACGTAAATACAACGGAATGAAATACAAGGGGATATTTTCTCTGTTTACCTGGCGGGATTATCCTTGAAACATGGACCGGGATGCTGCGCCTCCCCGATTTCTCTTAACCGAGAAAAGTCGGTAAGTCAATATGATCCCCGCTTTTCTCAACCAATCCCTGCCCTCCTTTCTCGATAACACCTGCCAATTGGGGCCTGGACTGTGGAAGCTTTTACTATTGTACTCCGATTATACATGATGTCAATACTAGTTAACCTTTCGTGAGAGGAGTTTGGCATTCGTTTTAATTCCCTTAACTCCCTGCTGCATTATTTCCTCATGGGTGATTCAGTATGAGCCTCATTTATAACTCTATTACGTGATCAATGATTTGTAAGTTATCCCGAGATCAATCACGTACCCCACGCTCACTTATCCAGCTACTGCCGAACATATTTCTTGCCTCCTTTAATAGTGCTCTTCCCGCCTAGTTTTTTTTAGCGAAACCTTCCTTCACCTTAGTTCACTTATTGGTCTAATTCACTACATTCCTTATAAGACCTTGAATTGGCGCAAGCGAATAATTTAATATTCAGCAGTTACTGTCGTTGAAGAGTTAAGTCCAGATGAAAAGTTAGCTGACGACGATTAAAATCACACCGTTACCTCAGAAATTCTGGTTCTATTTTTGCCTTACACAAATATCATGAAGGATTTTTAAAGATTACTCATTATTCACACAGAATTTGATGAAGAGTAAACGGATGATCCAATAATTTTAATCCAGGAAAGTTCTTCCCGTAAAACAGTGTTGTAACGATTAGAACTTGCGCCCCGCCAATTTTTCTTGATTTTAGAATGGCATCCCGCCTCATCATCAATTTGCTCTTGAAGCCAGGGACCAAGGGGAAATTATTCCATCAAATGGTTTGCTAATGGCGGAAACGAAATCGTTTTAGGAAAAATTGCAATAAATATTCATATTTAGATTTCAAGCTTAAATTTACTATCTTAGAAGGCCACATGGTTTAATTGTGAATATTACCAGATTCGCTTAATTTTGATAAATCGCATCTTTATCTAAATTGAAACCATTTGATTTATTAAAATTGCATAAAATTGTCTCCTATGAACCTGTCAGTGACCATTAATGTTAAGTTAACTATGCTTGTCAAGAAGTACAATCAGCGCGGTAATATTTTAACCTTTTCTTAGAGATACTTACTCAAGTAATCGGTTTCGGTATAAGATTCATAACTCTAATACCAATCACAGGAGCGTGAGGCTTGGTATAATACCAACAGCTGATATTATACAGGGAGGCCAGTTTTTACTAACAGTTTCAAAAAGAGGTAATATCCGTTTAAAGCTGTCGGTTATTTCCTTACCTTATCTCTAAAATATTTTTCAAATAAATCTTTTGAGATCTCTTGCGTAGGTTTTATGCTAAAGGTATATTCAAAATCATTTATTTTGAAAAAATTCATTCGACTGTTTTCATTGGATTATTGAATATTTACAGTTTCCTTTAAAGTTAATTTCAAGAGGAAAAATTAAGGTTACAGAGCCAACTAAATATTAGACAAATTAGTTAATATCATAGCTTGTTCTTTTCAATCGAATAAAAATTGTAGGGATAAGAGAGTCCATTATGATTGTGTTCCTATTTTAGGAGCCCACAAAGACCCGCAGCTGGCTGGTAAACTGTAAAAAAGTTCGTTAAATTTTCTAATTAATTATCTCAAGGGTTCGTGCGATCTCATTTGATTAGGCAGGAAAACCAGAAAAAGCCTTTATGTTTCACAGCAATCATACAAACGGATATTTATGGGGTACGTCAATCGTTAAACCTTCTCGTTTTAAATAATTGGACATAAAATATAATGAGTTACGTGCAACATGACCTCGTTTAAAAAACCCCTTTAATGTTTTATCCCTTAATATTACTGGAGCCATAAACACGTTGTGAAGGGTCGCTAGTAGTTTGAGTATGAAAATGTTAATTTTTCAGTTTTTTTTAATCGCGAATATAATGGGAAACCGGTCTTCTATGCGAATCTTGAAAGAGCATTCAAAGCTAAATGCCGACAACTAAAAGTGAGAGATCACTAATGCGGTTTGATCAAAAGCTATCCCACTTTATGGAAGGTTTATCAATATCAAGTTAACAGGTCATGAACGTATTGCTATAAAACTAGCCTACGTGCCATATTTTTTTATATTTTGTGTTCCATTGTTATTTATTCAAGTGGAAAACGGAACTTACCATCCTTTTTGCTGACAACATGTTGACAAATACTGAAGGAAAAGGTATCGTATCACGCTATATCCTGTCCAAGGTATAAAATATGCGACGATAAACTACATAACTAAGTAAGAGTACTTTTATACTTACTAAGGCTAACCATGCAACACCTAAACCGTCATTCAACATTAATTTAACAAACACTATACAAAACAGTCTAGGAATAGGTAATGAATATTGTAATAATTAATCTGTTAGGAGCAATAATTGACAAAAAGTAGGTGCATACCTAACACCATTATCGGTTCTCTTGAGTTTTGTTTACCGAAATTTCAGTTTTCTTATTTGGAAACATATGGAGTATAAGTCTCCTAAAGAAACGAAAACATGTCACAATCGAAATTGATATTTGTTACACTAGCAGCGCATACTGATCGCCATCTTTGAAGGAACTTATATTCATGGAGAGGAGAAAAAATTCTCTAAATGCGCATAAGTTCTGCGGGAGTTTGTCACGAGATGGCATCAATCACACGGAAAAGATCGTGACGTGACGCGGTGATTGGTGGATTTTCTTGAGAATGCAGTGGTGTAACATGGGACGATTCCCTTGTAAATTACTCCCTCCTCTCCAGCCACTGAAAACGTATGCGTTGACGTTTCATTATCCATCGAGCTTCCAAACCGCGAATCGTAAAAAGTCTGCGAGATTCATTACCTTCTCGTGAAAAGAATTGCAATTTACTCTTTCAACATAGCTTTCGACAGCGAACGCCTTTATCATCTCGATTTTCTTGCCGCAAAGAATGACAAGTCTCTCGTGTGATCAATCAAAATGCGGAGACGGGAGTAGGTGACAGTCGGAATGATGGCAAAGCGTTATGAAGCCTGCCACAACTACTTTCTATTTGATGTGAACAAACCATGTGATCGATGATTATCGGGATTAATGCGTAATCGATCCCCATAAAAAAAGAGTTTGGCAACAATATGCCTATTTTTATTGTGGCTGCATCAAAGTTTAATTAGAACTGAGAGGAGCAAATTCAACATGACGTGAGGTGTCAAGTTGTATTTAATTTTAACACTGTGATACATGAAATTAATAAATACGCATGAATTCATAAAATGATTTGACGTTGAAGGTAAATATGTGGTACGTGAAAATCAATCACAGAATAAAGATATCATACTTTCTTTTTCTTTGAAACCCTCTGATTGAAATATACGATATAGAAAAAGGTTTAGCTCCTGTGGTATTTAGCCAACGTACTGAGAATACATAAAGATTATATATATCGACTGGGTAAAAATACACTTTTGTAATCTAGACATACATGGCTTCAAATTATTATTTCACTTAATTATATTACCTCATATTAATTTGGCTATAAATATTTGTTATAGTCAAATTGTGAGACTAAAACTTATGTATTAATCACATCTATGCATGCATGCATAGTGGCATGATATTTTGTAAAACAATCTGGTAAATGCTCTTCTAATCAAATAGGTATATATTCTCCGCATTCAGGGTAACATATAAGAGTTTAGTATTCTCTCATTAAAGATAAGACACATTTTTGGAGGTTGAATCATAGGATAAACAAAAAATACAGCATAAAGTACCAAGTAATTCCCTGCTAAGATATGAAGATATTAAAATTCTCCCTTTGACATTTTTATTAATAAATATTTTCTCTTCGAACAGCCACCGTTAGGATGAAAATATATGTCATACATGTAAATGTGTACATTTTCTTGCGAATGAAATATTTTTTGTTTACCTTCTATAATAAAATTTACTATAGCTAGCTGGCCCAATATTATCTCTATTTCATAAAATTTAACTCCATTAAATGAATAAGTTTTCAGTCAATAGGAATTCATCCGTTTTGAAGTAAAATTACATGCATCACAAGAATGAATGGTATAACTACATATAAATCCATCCGCCCAGCCGATAATTACTGGTATGAAGGAGCTAAGAGGATTCAACAAATAAATTGGGACTACTACAAATTGCCAGCGTAAAACAACCAGTAAAAGATAGAATGATATTCCAGAGATAGGATTAAGGAAGTTACTATGTATCATAAAAGTTACACACTAAATAAATTTAACTTATTATTTATACATTATCATGTTAAATTTTACATGTGAATGTTAGTTTGCGTATCTCAACATTATTGTTACTGAGAAGGAAATAAGAAAGAAATCACAATGGAGAGGTATGAGGAAATGAAATAGAAGAGATCATGAGAAAATTGAAATAGTAAAAATCAAAAGTGTGGCAATCGAAATTATTGGAACGCCTACGCAGAGTTGCGGCGAGTTTCATATCAATTTATTGAGCAGGACTTGTCCCAAATACTTACAATTTACGGTCGGAACATCTTGAAGTAAAGAGAATGTTTTTCGGCTGTTTTCTGGAATTAGCACGCCCGGGAATGTCCTCAAAGACCCTTTTGCATCCTAAGTCAACCACTGCCACGCTGCCAGAGCAGATATCGCCCCCGGGGGGGGGTTCAAACTGGGGGAATGGAAGGTCGGCGGGACGGGAGAGTCCGACCGACCTAATTCCCCCGCCATCACCTCCCTCCCCCACCATCAAGCTCTCAAGACCCTCAAATTGCGTCCGTAAAGGACAACCTCTTTTTATTCCCCTTTCTATTTTATTCATTCCGCTCCACCACTCAACTTCGAGGGTGATTTATCGAATGGGTATCGCTTTCAGATTCGTCGATAAATACAAGACCCTGGAAATCGACACCGCTTACGCATCGGCGGAGGACAATGTTCGGACGGGATAGGAGGAAAGGGCGGGGGTGGGAACCGCCACCCACTTCTCTCGCCCATCCTCTCGCAATTTGCCCCCCCTTCCTCTCGCCTCCTTCTCTCTGCCCTCCTCCCTCTTCTCCCCCCCCCCCGAAACCTCGTCGTCCGCGCCTTCCCCATCACACACTCCTTCCAAACTAACTCCATTCGAATATCTCGAGATCATTAATTTCCTCGAGCCTCGTTTTTCTTCTCGACAATCGCTCGCAGAATTTTTCCCCACCCCGTTCCAATTTATCAACGGGTCCCGGCCTGCTTCGTCTTTCACGACGCAACGAATCTCCCATCCCATCCTTCCATCCCCCTTCCACCTCCACTACACCCTTTTCGGTCCGACTCTCTCTCTTCCCCACACTCCTATGCCCTGTCCCTTTTTCGTCTTCCCCCTTCCTTGCATGATACAACTCCAGCCCTCGCGAATCCGGCATTTCTTCTCGCATCACTTTTATTTATTTATTTATTTCGGCGCCGCATCTATTTTCCTCCTCTCTCGCGTCTCCTTCCACTTCTCTCATACCCCATCCGATTCCCGTCAGCGCCCTTAGCCTGACCGGCGGCGCCCGGGGGAGTCGAAAGAAGGAGATGATGGCCGAGTGGGTCGCGGGGGTAATTTCTTGCGGGGTGCAGGAGCATCTGCGAGACTGGATGTATTTATCTAAGGGATGAGAGTTATGGTCTGCGGTGCTAAGGAGGATCGCAAAGATTTAGTGCAGTCTTTTCCTAGGGCCGTGGGTTGCGTGATTTCTAACGCAAGTCCTTGTAAATTTCTAATGCGGGTGCTATGTTTGCCGGACACGTATATTTTTATTCGGCCCAGCCGAACAATTACAGGAAAAGCATTTTATCAATATTGAGATCCAAGCCAAACCGGGCAGAAATCGAAACCACGATCCCTGCAATCAAGCAAGGGCGTTTACTATACCACCAAAAGGCTGGCAGATTTATGAAAATACTTGTATGAAGAATTGTTTATACATGTCGATAATACGTTTTTAAGGTTCTTTAGTTGATTGCATGTTTATATTCCTTCACTTCTGAGTAAACTGTAATTTTCCATAATTAACAGTAATTCTGCAGAATTCATAATAGACTAATTGAGGTTTAGGTAAAGTATTTATGGAGCGGTGCCATCTTATTGCATTAAGTTACACAGTAGAATTAGAGAGTGAAATGCTATTTTCATAGTTGGCATGCACTGTTTCTGTGAGCGTGGAGCAAGTAAAACAATTAATTACACCAAATTTATAAATGTTTCCTCAAAATTTACTCCTTTTCAGCAACATAGAGATTACAGTTCTGTTTTTATATAGGTATAAAGTACATTCTGCAGATCTAGATGAAGTTCATTGCTCATGGAAAACTTGCAGAAGACAAGAGACGCATTTGCACTAGCTATCTCTCTCAATTCATAGTATAAACTCTTATGTCTTTGTATCTATCCTCTTTGTCTGGTAATTAATTTATGGTCTATTGAACAATATATTATTAAATTATGGATTATGAGGATTTTATTTTAAATTTTACGTACTGATATTTTGCAAACATTTAGCAATTGGCTCCATTTAGCATTGGTTTCCATGATTATAATCGTTCCCAGAATTTAGGGAACATTACGTTAAATCCAACGAATTCTTGATTAAGTGACTCATGAGTGGCCTTTTGGAGAGGAAGGTTAAGCATATTATTAGTTTTTTCTCGAAAATAAACAAAATATACAAAACTTGTAGAGATCCAAAAATTACAAATATTTAAGTGATCAAAGGATTGAAAATAGTACAGCGTTAATGTAGTGCTCGTATATATATATATATATATATATATATATATATATATATATATATATACATATATATACTAGTACTAGTACTTCTACTAACATTAAGGTTTTATTTATGATATTTTTACCTTTGAACATGTTACATTAATTTCAGGATTTCCAATTATTTAACTCATTATGAATAATCAAAACAATTTTCAATTTTGTTCGTTTTTACTATGTTAAACTTACGGATAGCCGTGATATTAAACAGTTTTAAAGTTGCATGTTAATTACATCACAAAATGTAGAATTTTTAGGTACTCTCGAGCCCATTAAAATGCCAGCGTGAGAATCCGTTAGAAGAATGGAAGCAGGTTAAGAGGGCTGCGGGAGGGGGAACTGAAGGTAAAACATCATGCATTTTACATGGAACATGTGACAGTCACCCAAAATGTAATATTCAAAATACGGGCCCTATTTCCACGGGGACTAAAAAGTGCTAGTAGGAAATTACTGTACATAAAATGGGGAACAATATTTTGTACGGAGTTACTATATCCCTACTCTATATTTTCTTCGTCTTCATTCCTCAAAATTTTCATCTGGGATAGTTCCATGAATATTAAGATTGTCAACAAGTTTCCAGGGGCCATTTTGGAGGCATACGCAGTTTAAAAACTCATTTTATCCTATGAAGGATGCGGACAATAAACTTCCGTTGAATTATTAATTCCCTAAATCTGCAAAAGTAAAATGAAGGAATTTAGTAACAAATATAAAATACTATATTTTGTTTTTGTTTTTAATTTCCTCATGGTAATCATTTCATAAAAGTAACATAATCAATTTTTCTTATCAATTTTCGTATGATGGATTTAAAATATGCAGTTTAAACTTTAAGACTCCCTAGAAATATATTTGGCATGTAGAAAATTTGTTATCTTAGTGATTAAAATGAAACAATACAGTATATTGTTGAGACCCACGGTATATTTTCTTCATTTCTGGGCAAATATATCATAAATTATCATTGATTTATCCACGCAGGTAACAACATATAAAGTATTTCTTTATTGTCACCTTGTATTCGTTCTCTTCTTTTGGCTGGGCATGCCGTATCCTTATATTTTTAGAAATAATTTTTTTAACATCTTTACCCCTCTTTTCTTTACAAGCTTCTTCATCCCATTGCATCTTTCCCAGATCCATCTCTTTCTCTTTTCTAATCTCGGAGCTATTGTCCTCAATCCATTCACTTTGAAGCCCTTCGATCCATCCCTTTTCTGGGCTCCATCTCTTCACCCTCCTCTCGCCGACAAAGGGCCATGAATGGGTCCCACATTATTTTCTATATTAATGTTACTACCTGTTATCATTCCCCTCTTCTTGCTTCAATTCCATTTTCCCATAGATTCCCTGGCTAAAGCGGTTAGCAGTGTCAGGGCAGGTAAAAGTCTTATTTTTCTCCTTGCGTGTGAAAATCGACAAGATAATCACGTATGGAATAATTTATGGGCAAACATGGCCATAAATTTACCCAGGTTTGTGCAAAATACCAACTTTAATTGCTCAATTAACTTAAAATGACCGTGCAAGGGCATTTTAGATTAAAACTTTACATGATAATGAGCTATTAGGAACAAAATTTTATTTTTTCGAAAGACAGGTATTCTACTGGTGTCAAATTTTATTTTATTTCTTCATAGGTTTCTGAGTGTGCACTGAACTTTGAATCGATTTTTTCATATATCTTAAATTAGGAGCGAAACTATAACAATTGAGAAAAAAATGGGTTATGAATACTAAGCATTCCAGCTAAAATAAATAACACCATATTTTAAGATGTAGCCAGAATATTTTTCTGATGAAAGGAAGGTTCCGATGTCGGTAAAGATATATAGATGCTCAATACCTTTATTTTCCATTCATTAACAACATATTCAAATAAAATATAAAATATCCATCATTGAACGAATAAATTTGACGAAATTGAGCGAATAAATCAAATAAGCGGTTGTCTGGATTATATATACGTATATTCAAGTATTAAAATTTTTTCTTAAAAAATGTTTTGCTTCATTAAAATTTGGCAATTTTTAATTCAAGGTAACATTTTGTTTCAAATGTTTGATTGCTAAAAATTCGTTCTTAAAACATAAAAGGGCATTTATCCGCTTTTTTCTGGTTTATATTCTCCATTTAAGATAAAATTATCACGCTTAGTGACTTCCTAAAACTACCAGGAATAACTTTCCCTTTCTGTTTAAATTCATAAACGGATGAAAATGAATTGTTCGGTTCTTATACCGAACGCTTGAAGGCTTCCAACCACAAAAGTTTTTCGATGGTTGAACAGTGGCAAACGGTCAATCTGTCTTTTTTCCGGCTCTTGTTAGCGACATAACTTTCCAAACAGAAGCAAAAAGAAGGCGTTTAACGCAAAAAAAACTGGCGTTTTGCTTATGGTGTGATCGGTACTGTTTTAGGCGGCGTGGACGATGGAAACGAGTCTGCAGGCAGGGGGAACGGCAGCTCGGCGCAATCTTGATAAATCGAACGCCCTGGGTGCACTGGACACCCCTGAGAAATTCGAAAAAGGACCAAGAAAAAAACATCAAATATGTATGGAAATTAAATCCTCCCCTTTCTCTGGGTCCAATCCCACCTACCCGAAGGCGCCCTTGCTGTGCTTTCACCGACACGCTGCCTCCACACAATAAACTCTGTCCTACCCGTGTGAGGCCGCTTTCTTCCTCGCATATTTCTAAATCTTTTGATAGTTTTTTTCATCGTCCGTTTTTTCCGACTCCCCGCTGTGGTGGAATGCTTTACCAAGCTTAAAATAGGATCGAATTCTCTACAAGGATTTTAACGGGATACCGAAGATCTAAACGCCTGATAAAAATTAAGCAAAATTTAGCTGAATGTTACCGTGTCAATCGATATGACACACCCGTAGTACCGAGGTGGAAATTGTGTCTTCCAAAGTTACTTAGCTGGTATTTCATCATCTTTGGCTATCCATCCATGGATTGATACGGGGAAACTCTCCAATAAATTTTGTTATCTGACAGTCCCTTTAATTTCTCATAGCTGCACTACCATCTTTCATCAAGTTGTCGAGCAATTAATTCTTTACATTCTCTGTAATACTTCACCTCTATGTTTCCTCCGTTAAATTATCGTGAATCACCGAGATGTATTTTTTGAAATAATTTTCATGATGCCAATAGCTATATACAATTTTTCTACTCGTTAAAAAATCCCGTTGGAATGTGAAATACAACGCGTTACTTTTCTAGCTTTTTTCCCAGGAATCACTTAGTAATTAGAATGAATGCCTCTGCGAATGGGTTGCGTATGCAATTCAGGGAAAAATTATTTCACCACAGCTGTGGACAGTGGTGCATGCCTACTCATGACGACATACATATGTCCTCCGCATCTACTCCATCAGAAAATATAGCCATAACGATAACCTAATTAAGGTAGCAAGTAAGTTGAGCATTATGGTAATGAGGCAAAAAAATTGTAGTTAAAAATCTAATTGAAACACACCCGAGCATCCGGAAGTTAAATTTTAGTCAATAACATGCAGAATCTATATAAGTCGTTACATTGTAATGGACTTTGGTTTCTAGTAATATCTAAAGCCACCACATTCACAAGTTTTCCGATTCAAAAATAGTCGTAGAGGTGACATTGTTCATAATATGAGTTCTTCTAATAAAATTATTGAAAAAATAAATTTACCTGACTAAATTTTGTCTATGTTTGTAATGCATTTTGTGAAGTTCTCAGTCATCTACTAACAGTATTTACACTTTTAAAAGTAATTCAACTACTTTGATCGTAGCTATAATTAAACTGATTGTTACAATGCAACAATTTCAGAGTTGAAAAATCATTCGCCTTGACCGGGATGGTGGTCAATGCGAATGATTTTTACGCTCTGAAATTGTTGCATTGTAATGTATATTAGTGGACGACTCCGTTAAAAGTTACTGCTGGGGCATCTCCCGCAGTTTCTTTGGAATGCTGATAAATCAACGAAATGCTGTAGAATTTAATTTGCTTTGCCTCATATTCAATTATTTTACACAAACTTCATCCGAGCGCCATAAACGATTATATTTATATAGTCTATGTAATTTCAGCCATTGGTATTAATTCTTTCAGATTTTATGACAAATTCTCAATATTTCGTCAGTTTATTTGCATTATGAGAGGCTGATTTTAGTACTTTTGCTTACTCTGAACCACTAGTCCCATGGCATGCGTCCTGCGGTATTTCAGTTTCAATTCACCCTCACGATAATACCGTCAGCAGTAACGCTACCCCTTCATTCTACTTCCTTTCTATTTATCATAGGCATTAAGCAGTATCCGCGGTGGCCATAACTGAAATCCGTACACAGAATATCGCAAGGAAAAGCATGAGTTTTTGGTAAATGATAACTGCTTATTGCAGTAACATCTCTTTCACCCTTTTGATAGTATTCCATCCCAAATCCATGAAAACCATCACAGCGTGCATATTCCTGTTGGGGCTGTATACGTAAATTTTACCACTCTTACTATGATTTTATACGTAGTTTCACATTTATTGGAAAAAATTGAATTATCCATCAGAAGAAAGGCTTTGAGGATTAAAAGGATCTCATATCCTTGTAATTTCTCACGCCCAAGGACAAAAACCGAGTTATTGCGAGCGGATTATATTTAACTCGGTTCCCTTGATCGCAGCTGCGAGAAAGGAAACTCCGACCATCTCGTGAGACGGCCTTTTATACTGCGAAAGCAATCGCAATTACGTCAGGGCCCGCAAATATACTTCATATTGTCATTGCCTCCCCTTCCATTGCTTCGCTTCCCTCAGATCCTTAAGGTCTTGGCGGAGAGAATAAATAAATGAATTCTCCCCAGGAGTCCCCTTTCAATTTGTGCCTTTGTTTCTCTCCCCTAAGCCATTTCGAGCAAAGGAGAATGGTAAGTCTTCGCTCCCACCCTTTTATGGAACCCTTTGTCTCGTCGATGAATATCGTGGAGTTCTTGATGATCACGACAATAGTCTACACTGGAATTATACGAGTTAATATAGACGAAAATGGGCACTAAAGAGACAAAGAATTGTACCTTTATACAAATCATAAGTGCAAATAGTAATGAGAAACATATATCCTAAACAAAAACTAAAATAATTCATATTATTTTTATAACTTAAATTAAATTAAATGTACGTGTGGTAAATAAGGAGGATAGTTTTTAAAATAATTCTGTAATTGTAATTTTTGAAATTTTGAAGTACGATAAAATGTTTATTCAAAAAAATATATTTTTAAAATTTTATTTCACGTGAGAATTTAAAGTAAAATGCGATATATGTAACTATTTTTTCCTCTGCCATACTAAGTAGAAAAACATGAGGAAAATCAAGTTAATAGATTCCAAATTGGAAATCCCTTTTACAGTATTTTCTTACAAACATACAAGTGCATATTTCACAACTTGGGGGCATATTGAATTATTCTATGGAAGAAATAACACATACCCAATAATATATATAACTATGCACGAGTTGTGTTCGATAAATTACGGGAATTTGAATTTTTAGGAAAGAATTTTTTATATTCGTCTATATCAATGTTAACCCATTCAAAGAAATCCTAATTAGATGTTATACCGCTTATGCCAGCGCTTTTTGCAATCATCTAAACACTTCGGGAACTCGATATATGGTATAACTTTTAGCTATGTCGGCGATGCGTTTCTAATCTCATCTATGCTGGCAAAACGATGGTCTTAAATGGCTCTCTTTATTTTTAAGTAGGTTTATAAGTCACACGGGGCCATGTCTGGCCAATATGGAGTCTGGGACATAATTACAGGTGTGTTTTGACGAAAAATTCACGAACAAGCAGTGTGGTGTGAGCAGTAAGGTGAATTACCGTGGTGATAGAAAAGCAATCAATTGTTTCACCAAAAATTGTTACGTTTTTTTCTTGTTGCTTAATGTAAACGGCGTTGATCTGGTAAGTGGTACTCTTTATAGGTCGTTTAACATTGTGCGAAGAACTCATGGTGCACTTTGCGGAATGTGAAATTGCAAAACTCTCATTGCTTTTTGAACACACCTAGTAGATTATTTCTGCGTAGGTATTAATTGTACCATTTGCAGAATTTCTTTGCCACATAGAGAAACATACTTGAGAAAAAGCAATAGCTATAGAACTTTAGAATAAATCATATTCCCAAAATTCTCTAGTGTTTTTTTTATATTTGACATTCCACAACAGAATAACAACATATTGAAATTAAGTGATCATTCATTTTCATTGAAACATTTTCGAGTAAGGGGCAGGAGTGGGGTAGGTGTGTTAGACAGAATGAATGGAGATACGTATTCATCGGGATATAAGAAATGTTTATTTTAAGTTAGATATGCATTTAAGCATTCTCATTGTATCCGTGAATTTGTTTATGAAACTGCGCAGCTATGTTTGAAACCATATAAAAAATTTATAAAAGACATATAGCTGAGAAAAAGGATACCCCGGCGCCTGGAAGTTTATGGTTAAGTTGGTTACAATAGTGTCGCTTCCCTCAATTACCTGTTCACATCTCCTTTTTAGTGTAAATTATAATACTTTTATATGTTTTTTCTGACTGAGTGGTTTGTTTTTGATTGTCCAGAAAAATGACCAAATTCGTAGACTTCTATAGAGTATCTGCAGGGTATGGAAATATTTTCTACATGATGTTCGCACTCATCTGTTTCTCTACCCTTTTGAAGCGTGTAAAATGTTTATCTTTCCTCTCTCTCCATTCCGATTACCTGAACTTGTTACCTTTATTATAGGCTTCAAATTCCAATCACCTTGAAAAATGCCCTTCTGTCATCTTTTTACTTTATGCTATACATTCAAAAACTATCTGTTTCCTCTTCCGGGTGCATCATTTTTGTCTCTTTGTTTACCTCTCCATCTTCCTATCCAGCGTAGGTTTTTCTTCCTTCATTAATGGATACCTCAAAACCCTCAAACCTTCTTTTCAAGATCAAGTTTCTCAATAATACCACACATCTAACTTCCCAAAGTTATTTTTCTTTTTGATTATTTTGCATTTCTGGTTTTTGATTCCCTCCTTGTAACAGATTATTTTTCTTTTATTATCATATGTTTTTCTTTGAAAACCATTAGTGAGATATTTTTTAGGTAAGGCTATTGAATACTTGTAATTTACACGTCTCTCACTTAAACTGCTCTCTTGAGTATGTTCGTATGGTATATTTTTATCCCATACACTTAAATCGATCCTCTGGTATGCTCAACTAGCCCAGTTATCCATAACTGACTAGTTAAACGAAGCATTATTATCTGGTATTATTACTTGCATAATTTTAACTAGCTTGCTTACATCTCTCCTCTCTTCTTATTATTAGAAAACTGCGTAGCAGTACTTTGGGGTTTTGATAATTTTCCAACATAAATCACGTCATATTCCGAAATAACCATAATAACGGAAGACCCATGGCTTTTCATTATTTTGAAAGCCAAACTTAGTTAACAATTAGCGGAAGTTCCAGCGCAACTTGATTGAAGTGGAGGGAATTCTGTAAACATTGTGGCTCTGATGTAATGTCACTTGGGTGACGAAAAATCGTTTTCAAAGCTAGAGTAATTTTTTAAAGAAATCTTTCAATGAAATTTTCAAGGATTCTTACGATTAAGGCAGCTGATAACGAATGGAGTCTGTTAAGAATAATGATATCGAAGCATGACTTCATATTTTGAATGATAGGGTTGATTCTTCTGACAACTTCCTTCTCTTGGTATTTATTGGGAATGGCGCACAAGTTTAGAGCACCAAACTGTGCTGCAAAAGTTGGCATGCCCGCAATATCTCATCCCGGTTATTCATCAGCATTACTTTGGCGCATATAGTACTTCATATTCTAAATTTGTCAATAATTTCATGGACATTGTTCCCCATTTTGTTTTGAACTCCCATAGAACGGAGCCAACCGTTCATCTTACCCATGCATAATGATTCTTTCTATTAGTATTATATTCACGAAACGGGTATTGTATACATGTGTGTGTGTGTGTGTGTGTGTGTATATATGTGTGTATATATATATATATATATATATATATATATATATATATATATATATATATATATATATATACGATGGAAAACACCTGCGATACTGCCCTTTGAGATGTTAGGGTAAAGAGTAATTCTCCCCTCCTTCCCTCCCAATATACTCTTATACATCCACAGGACACGAAGTGGTCTTTTTTTTGCCCTGCAGTCCGATTCGTTCCTCCAGTCTATCCGCCTGACCAAGTGGAACAAATACGTGTAGTGGGCGGAAGTGGCGAACTGAAGAAGATCACGGCCGAGACGAAGGAAGAGGAAATGGAGTCTGCTCTTATCGCTCCCAATCTTCCAAAACCCATTTCCTCGACATACGTATATTTATTTATATACCAGTACACAATGTCGAGGATCCCGTCCAGTGTTTTTTCTAAGTCGTTTTTTTATAATGAGGAAACTCCTTATGTGCTCTTTCATACCCCCCTCCTCCCAAGTAAGTGCGCCGAACGGAAGACAAATCAAAATGTCAGCACGCGAAATATGTGGAAGCCAGTGACAGCTTAGAGTTGGCCCTCCGCCATGATAAAAGACAGACGCGGGAGAGAGGCTGGTCCTGTAATTTATCCACATAAAACTCCCCAAGACGTAGCAAGTGCGAGCGGAAGGAGAGGAGAGTATTAGGAGGTCAGGCGTGACATAAGGGGGGAAATATCGTGGAAAAGAATATTTGTTTTAATACGCTAGCGTTTCCACTCATGTTTTGGTCACAAATTACGTGGTAAATAAATTCATAAACTTATTTAATTAAATAGAAAATCTCTCATGTTAGCAATACCGTTTTATGACCCGATGATTTCTTTGTTTTCACATGATTATTACATTTGTTTCCAAAGCCAAATCGTATGTTGACTTATAAATGTATACTATCCGGAAGGGATATCATGTAAAGGTTATTTACTTGTATTGTTTTACAAACGATGAATTGCATTTATATTTCCCTTTTCTCTGTTGTGCTATCAACGTTTTTTTTGCATTTGACATTATCTAGTTTCTCCTAAGTCAACAGGGGCGCGAGTGAAGTTAATATGATCAATAATGAATAAAACGAAGTTTTACAGATTTTAGTCAACAAAATATTATTATTCAAGTATATTATCTTCTTATCTTGGGGAGATGGCGTAAGCACATTTTGTTTTTTTCAATGTTTGGTTTTCAGGGGTCCATTTCATTAAAAGAGAGAGGTTATTTTTTAATGAGTTATTTGAAAATAAACACAAGGTTTTTTCAGGCCACAACATATTTTTTGTGAAATAAGATTGATAGTGGTATTTATTTTGGGGCAAAGTTGAGACTATTGAGTCTCTTTTACAAACCGAAATCTTCATTGGCTGCCGGAAAGGGCAAGTAGAAACCGTCCCGGTGAGTGAACTCTCAACTTTACCGGTCATTGTACATAAGAAACGTATATCATCGAAAAAAAGCAACATGACTGAAGTTGAACGGAGGTTTGCGAGAAGGAGACACTTAAAACGTGGAATAAAATATGAAATCTTAACCTAACAAGAAAGGAAGGCCGACAGGGAATGGCTTATTATAAATAAGTACAAATAAGAACGACAGTAACGGTACCAACTACCCTCCGGCGCACTCTGAGCATAGAGCGGTACAAAAGAAAACGAAGGCTTGGAGCGCCTATTTCCCACAGCGGGAAATTGCACTAGAGCAAGGGGAAGAGGATGGCTGCAAGACCGTGAAGCGGATAACATGGCACCAAAACAACATGGAGTACTGAGGAAGAGAGCCGTCGGTCCGTAAAGCGGCTTATTACTATGAAGAAAATTAAAATTAAAAGACATAGGAAAGACTCATTGAAGAGTAATATCTTTAGGCATCGTGTTCTTTCCTCCGGGATCGTATTCCCAGATGGTTAGTACCAGCGGATTTCCAGACGGTGTGAGGTGGGTTTGAAATGACGCGACTTGCGAGCGAATAAACTCCGCGAATGACGGGAGTTAATGCGCCGTTCGTACGTCAGCCATTCAGGTGAATCGATTCACTTGGAGTAGCGCCCAAACAGCCATATTTTAGATGGTCACAAGCTATCACCAGAGCATTTTCCTTAAATCAAACACGGGGCAAGCGTACATGAACTGCGGAAAAATGATCGACCTGTAAAGTCGTATCCTGGAAAGCAAGCTGGTTGTCGAGAATGACACCAAGAAATCGATGCAAAGAAGCTCTCGGTATAATTTGTTGCTGAAAGAAAATAGGAATGAGGGGCGCACGTTCCCGTCTGCGAGAAAAATGAGCATGTGTGCTTTGGCCAGGATTGATTCGTATTTTCCAGGTCAGTTTCCACCGGTTCAGTTTTTCAAGGTGGCCGGTAAGCCGTCTGATGTTCGCGGAGCGTGTTCGATATGTGACAGTGATGGCAGTGTCATCAGCTTACATGTGGAGGGAAGTGTGAGGTGTAGATGGTAGATCGTTGACGTACAAATTGAATAACTCAGAAATGATAATAGAGCCCTTCGGCACGTGCGCCTCGGGCTCTCTTTACAGAAGAGAGGAAATCATCCAACGACACTTGGGACGCATGATCTGAGGGGTAATTTCGGACGAGAAGGATAAAGGGAGAGTGGAAATTCAGGATACGCATTTTGTATTTGAAGCCCTTGTGCCACACGTGGTCAAAGGCAAAGGCGTGGTCAAAGGCGGGTGACGTCGAGGAAGACGGCGTCCGTTGTACGGCGAAGATTGAAGCCGTGCGAAATACATTCTCTGAGGCAAAGGGCCTGGTGACACACGAGCACGCGCGAACGAAAGCCAAGTTGTTCGGGACTGAGATACCGCGATCTACGTGGTGCTCAAGGAAGGTCAGAGGGACCCGCTCGCAACTTTTCGAGATGCTCGAAAGAAGAATAATCGAACGGCTATTTCCCGGGATTGTGGCGTCTTTCTCTCTTCTACAACCTAAAAACTCATTTACAGTATTAAACTTACAGATAAATGACACAAATTATGCATAAATAGCAATTAAATTAGTACATATAATATCTTAGGACCAGCATACAGTAACGCAATACACTATTTGCCAATATATTTAATAACTATTACCCAAAATATACAGCATACAAACATGCAATACGTACAAATACTATGCATACCTACTTACCAATACATGCAAATAATACTTGTAAAACAATATTTCTGGTTATTTTTTTAGAAACGTCAATACAAAGTATGATGTTCAAGCAAAAGAAAAAGGATATCGAGCAATGTTTAGAGCTGTATTTTAACTGGTTGGTTTCCTGGAAAATTAGTGATTAGTGAAGTACGCGCTTGAATGATGGGAAAGATGGTGTATTAGTTATAACGGGTGATAGCTCATTCCAATAACGACATGCTGGGACTGCAAATGACTGGTTGATAGAGATGTTCTGTGAAGAGGGATGAGCTTATGATTACTTCTGGTATTTAGTTTATGTATTCTATCAAGGCTATTAAAGTCTTTGGTAAAATGCTGAAGGGATGATTTTATAATTTAGTGTTTGTTAGAGTAAACCATGAGACTTTGAGTTTCCTGCGAAAATCTAGAAGTAATCAGTTAAGTTTGTTAAGATATTCTGTATTGGTATCTGTAATTTTCAAATTGTAAATGAAGCGTAAGCATGAATTAAATGGTTTTTTTAGTTTTACCCTCAGCTCGTTTGAAAGGTCTTCATACATTATGGCATCATTATCACAGTTGCGGAATAATGAGAGGAGAAACTATCTACTTTTATAAAATGATGCGCGTAACATGCTGATATTTCCGAAGTGAGTGGAGGGATTGATAAGGTCAATAGCGGAGATATAAGTTGTATCTAATAAAAACTTCAAATTAGTTGCCATGTTGGTTTTATTCAATTATTTTTTTAATCTCGCAGTCATATTATTAAAAATACACGTATAAGAAAAATCATTTTATCATTGGTAATCTACCATGGAGGGTAGGTTGGTTTTGGATGGGACCTAAAAGTACAAGGGTACACATCTTGGCATCTCTAAACAAAACACATCCTGCTATCTTTATCTAGAGCAAATATTTCTTCAATTCCGCATATCTCCCCCTCCCCATTTATACTTCCAAAAGATCAGTCATCTTTCTAATCCTTCCTCACTTGAGTGTTGTTCTTTTTCCACAGACTTCAACATTCCATACAGGCCGGCCCCAGCTTGGTTGTATGTGATTGTCTTCAATATAATGTATGTAATGTTAGGGTTAAGTGGAAGATGGGACTTTAAATCTTGCCCAATTAAGTCGATAAATAAATAAATAAATATTCCGTGGTCCATCAAGATACTCTGCATCCAGATTTCCTGCCCCTCTTGGATCCCAACCAAAACTCCTCTCTCCCCCTAATAATCTCTTCTACTTCTTCATTAGTTTTCTATGTACACGTTCAATAGTGTTTTTATTATTTTGTCCTTCTCCAAACGCAAATTTCAAAATTCTCCAATATTTGCCTCCTGTCGCAAAGATGAAACGACCATGTTTCTACGTCGTCCCCAACCATACTATATTTCGAAACTTTGACAAGTATTCCTTTGCATCTCCCCCAGTTTTCTTGGAATCCTGATTCAAGTTAATCGTCTCTTATTTAAAATATTTAATTAAGCCTTCCTCTTTCTCAAAAAAAGCGTACCCTTTTTATCCCCTTATCATCGGCTGTAACGACACGGTTAGAGAAGAACGGACTGGAGGAATAAGACAAAATATGCCTCAGGTGGCAAATGATAATCCCTTGACGAAGCTCTCTAGGTTTCATTTTCCTGCCCGTCAGGTAAGAGTCGCTAAATGTACTATATTCCGTACAACTACATGTGTTACATTTCCTCATGAGGTAGATATTGAGCTCTCAATGGCTTATAGTTAATAGCACAAAATCATAATTCAGTCTTAATATGATTTTATCGAGGACAAGGTAACGGATCTCTCATATTTTTTGCGGAAAAATAATTTTCAAATATAAACTGTTATTTTTCAGGAATAATCTGAACTTTAAAATCAAGCATGTTTAAATAAGAGGGTCATCCGGAAAGTAGTACCCGTTCGTGAAATAAAGACACAAAAGTAAATATTAACAAACATAAAAAATTTTATTTGAAAGAGGATACTTTAAACTACTTCTCAACATAATCTCCAAGCAAATTAAGGCATTTGTCATAACGTGTGACAAGTTTCTGTATTCCTGCTCCATAGTCCTTCGCCGCCAGCTCATTGAGATACGCGAGGGACCCATCTTGCACAAATTTTTGCATAATGCAGATGGTGTTTAACAATTTCATGAACAATTGTTCGAGAAACATTGGGAAAATGCTCACAGATGTCATCAATTGTGACGCGCCGATCGTTCCTCACGAATTCGTCAACTGAGCTCACCAGTTGGTCTGTAATGACAGACGGTCTCTCCGAACGCTCATCGTCGTGTGTGTTCCCCCTCCCCATGTTGAAGTTGCGACACCACCGCCGAACAGACGACTCGTCCATTACATTGTCTCCATACACCTCCTTTAATTGGCGATGAATATCACATGGGCGAACGTTTCTTGCATTGAGGAATTTAATCACTGCCCTCACTTCACAACTGGCGGCGTTCTCAATTTTTTTAAACATTGTAAACAATCACAGAAACAACACAGGCAATGCTAGCGTCACGCAACTTGGCTCAGAGAAGGCAGACAAGCCACTGAAGCTATCTGACCTCGTCCAGCGGCTACTCGCGTCGTCAGCACTTCATGCGGCACGAACGGGTACTACTTTCCGGATGACCCTCGTATTAATCCAGTCGATTCATCCCAGTTAATCGAATAAATCGTATTGTGTTAGTTTATACCTAATTTCATACTCTTATTGGCATCGAAAAATTGAGTACATACCTAAGTGATATTTTAATCTTATTAACATTATATTTGAAGTCATATCTAACTTCATAAATTATTTTTATTAAAGGCGGTGATGAATATGGACACGAGATTTTCGTGAAATTATCGTATTCTCGATTTTTATATAAACTTTCAATCGGTCATGGGCACCCCATCCCGGTAAAACACGAGACAAACGCAACCACTTCATAATTATTCAATTTTGGCATGCTTCTTTTGACGTGCT
Source organism: Hetaerina americana (assembly GCF_022747635.1). Lineage (NCBI taxonomy): Eukaryota > Metazoa > Arthropoda > Insecta > Odonata > Calopterygidae > Hetaerina > Hetaerina americana. Next base: position 44,247,220 of record NW_027286181.1, read on the forward strand.
GGTAACTCCCAATTCCCCAGTTGTCAAGGCATAATCTTTGTAATAGGGATTCTGATAGATGTCCCTATGATTTAACTTGAATAAGGCTAGGGTATAATTCATACAAAAGTGTGAAAAAATAGGCGTTTGAATTTTACTTAATTTACAGTTAGAAAGCATTGAAAATTACTCTAACCCTGCTCCAAAAACGTGTTTCAAATCCACGCACGTAATTCGCAAAGAACGTGAGTGTATGGGTTTGGGAGGAGAAGGGAAGAATAACGAAGGAGGAGGGGAGGTTATACCTATGAAGCGCGGGCAGTCTGGTTCTGTATATAAATCATAAGTGGGCGGATAGGCCCACCACCCATCTCTTTCTAAAGGGACGGACGGCATTAATCACGCGGCGGTCTCCGCACGGTCCGCCGGCCCAAACGAATGCGACAATATGGCGGCCATCCGTCCGCATGAGGGACGGCATCCCCTTTACCTCCCTCCCCCTCCTCTTTTATTTTTCTGCGCCGACAAACTCACGCGCTCACCCCGCACGAAAGAAAAATGGAGAGGGAAGACGCGGCGAGAGACACTCCCACGGCGCGCATAGGATTGCCGTCCTGTCGGAACGGACACGCACCGAATATTCGGAAGCGATTCGGGAAGGGTGAATTTCGGGAGTGGCGGTGGTGGCTTTTCGGGGATTTTTTTCGGTCTGCCGGGTGCGGCACATCGCCTTCCCCACCCATCACCCCCTTGGATATTACGAACCTCTCCCTTCTTCATTCTCCACCGCCCTTTCTCACAGGGTACTGGAGGAATCCTAGGAAAACAGGCAGGCCTCGACCGAGAGGGAACGAAAAAAATTGGGAAAGGAGCGGCAACCCCCGACCACCCTTCGAACGCGGGCCGGACACGGCTAGCCCCCTCCCACCTTCGCGCTCACCCCGCCGAAGACAGGAGGGAACGTCTGCCGGTGACATCGAAATGGATCAACATTTTGGGCGGGCGTCAAAACACGAAATTCCCTGGGTGCCTTCCTTCCTTCCGCGCTTTCCTCAACACGGGCTTCTGGGCATTCCCTCTCTCTCGCACCCCCCCAATCTCCTATCTTCCAACTAGGGCACTCGCCCGCCCACCCCCTCTCCCCCGAACCACCTTCCGCAGGGCTCCGTCGTGGTAAAAAATTCCGCACGGATCGAAGGGGGTGGGATTTGGGGTGGATGGCAGAGTGCCCTCAACGCAAGGTCCCACATGCGCGGGAAATATGATCGAAGGGAATCGCTAATGTCTGATTTATTAAAGGATTCTTTCCCACACCCTCTTACCCGCAGGGATAGGGAGAAAAGGCCAGCGGGAGAGATGGTGGATGGGGGTGGGTGAGCAGTCGTAGTTTGCAGGGAAAAAAAGGAGGAGGGCGAATTTTGAATGCGGAACAGGAAGTTTGCCGTAAATCATTCCGGTCGCTCTCTATTGTTTGGAAGGTCGAGGAACTTGACTTGGAAAAAAATATTCCGTAGGAACGATTTTCAATGCTTTGGGCGACAGGGGAAGGGAAATGTTATTTTCGCTTTGAGAACCACGGTAGGTGTGTGTGTGTGTGTGGTTTTGTGTTCTTGTGGTTTTGTGTGTGTGTGTGTGTGTGGTTGTGTGTGTGTGGTTTTGTGTGTGTGTGTGGTTTTGGTGTGTGTGTGGCTGGGTAAAGGAGGAGGTTGTGTGTTTGTATCCTCCCCATCTCCCGAGCATGACTGCCGTCTTATCCAATTGCAGTTTAGGGGACCAATGGAGGGTCCTTCTACAGACCATCCAGAAATTTGTTCTTGAAGTGACAAAACAAATTCCCTCGCCAATTGGAGTGTGTAATGTATGAGTACTTGCTCATACTTATTGAAGCGGCATGAGTGGTACATTATGCAAAACGCAAGTCCCTAAAAGTATGCCTTTTGATGCTGGGAAGAAAATGATTCAAAGAACGCCAGAACACATATAATCTAAAGATCAATATGTAAATTTTTTATATATAATTTTACTACACCAATTATTTTTTCAATTGTTTGTGCTATTAACAAGGTTATTAACAATGAGGCTGCGATCATTTATATGCCGTCTTATGATGACAGAGGATAGGTTATACATTTATAAATTCTCACAATGTCAGTGCACTAAAAAATTGTTTCCCAAACTTTTTCGAGCTACCGCCCCCTTGGATCCATATACCTATACTGAAAGCCCCCCAATCGATAGCTTTAAAACAATAATCAAAATTATAAAACAGAATAACCGATTGAAAAACATTGAAATAATAACATTTTAAAAAATGACTAATCAAATGTTTATTTACAATCCAATAGGTATATAGCTGTCGTATCACATTTATGCAAAATACTCAATAAGAAATACAAGGAACTTAGGCGAGAATATACTTTTTGCATAAAAATAAATTATCAAAACAAAAAATTTTATGAAAATTTTTTTAGAAGTTTACATGCCGTTCTTTTACTAAAATTAAACCATTATATAGTATAGCATGAACATTTCCAATTTATAAACATAGAATCCAAATATGTTTTGTTGAAATTAGTTAAACAACTTAGTGGCTATTGATTATAGTTTTTAATTATCTGAAGTCATTTTTGGATATTCTATTACCTAATTTAATAACATATTTTCATCAAAAAAAGTTTTAATGGGATGGATGGGCTTGATGAACTGATACCAGTTTTCCAACGTCAGGTTTAATGTCACTTAGCAGGAGTCTTAAATCACAACGTTCACAAACCTGAAGTGTTTCTCTGCTTAGAAATAAGCTGAATGACTGCACTAAAACCACGCTCCACCTAATATTAAGTCGGAAATGCAAGATAGAGTTTTTTAATGACCATTCATAATGTAGGATTACGATCGGAAACCTCCTTCTGCAATCAAAACTCTTGAAATTTTATCTTAAACTTTGGTTTCAATTCAACGTCATTTTGTAGTTCAATTAATTCTTCCTCTAATACTCCAACTTCCTCAATATCTATGAAAGGATTTATTACCCTGTCTGGCATTTCCAACAAAAGAAGATCCTTAAATCGCTGAACCATATTTGTATGCAAGGTGGCTATATGGTCACAAAAGACTCTCAAATAATCATCACCCATACCAGCTTGCTCTTTTGCAGCTTTTGCAAGGAAGAAAGTGATAAAACTCGCGGCAACCTATGTTGCGTTTAATAAAATCAACTTGGAAATAAACACAGATACCACAGATTTTGCATTTATAAGGATAGTATCATTTCCATTTCCCTGCCATTGTAAATTAATCTCATTAAACTTTCAAATAGTTCAGATAAAAATGAAACGTCAGTCCTAATCTCTTTGAGGATGTCGCTGAGAAAATCATCTTTCTCCTCAAAAAACTGCACGACACTGAAAAAACAGATAATAGAAGTGTCTTATGCAATTGCCTTTTGATAATCAACAAACATCCATGTGTAGTAAAACGTTTGAAATCTTCGTCGTTCTCATCGCACAGATCTTGAAAGAATCAATCATTAAGAGCATGGGCTTTGATTTTGTTAAACGCTGTAATTACAATGTTTACGAACTTGTGAAGGCGATCACTCAGTATTTTAGCCACTAGATGTTGTCAGTGAATGACAATGAATATTTGGAATTGCAAACACAATTCGTACATATCTTCTCAAGTATTTAATACCACCCTGGTAACGACTGTCATCAACGGAGCTCCGTCTGTTGCAACAGCAAGTAAGTTAGAAAGAGGATTTTTTCCCAATTCCTCCTGTTAATCCTTTCTTCTCGCCCCGGTTGATGTGAAAGTTATGTACCCATATCTAATTTCCGTGTTTAATCACCCGGCTACTCTTTTCTATGTAATGGAATCTAATGTTCTATGCAATGAGCACTATATTATGTTCTTTATTTGCATTATCTCACGTACTAGGTTGCGAATTAAGACGCTATTCCTAAATCTGCGACTAACCATAATGTAGTCTAGCTAAAATCACTTTAAATCTTCTGGTAATCTTCATTTATACCTACGTCTATTATAGTGTGGTGGTTTTTAGGTTAAATGTTTGTAATGATTTTTGCTTTCTTAATTTCTGTTGATTTCTTCATTTCTATTTCTTTATTCCCGCGGTCCATGCTTGAACTTAAACCGCATGCATTACCCTATACAATTTACATTTCTCCTTTCACCCACAGTCTCGTTTTATTCCCAGATCGCTATCTAACCACATTCACTTTCGGAGAAACTCTCAATTATTTCCTTTAATTAATTGCATTCATTATTTATTCATTTATTCCCATGGTTGCTTGCCAGCACATATCACGCATTATGGAAAAGTTCGTAGGTACAGCCTTTACGTTCACTAAAAATATTCAATTGCTCACCTGCTCTATAGTGTCTACGGCTTTTCCTATGTTGATGCTTACCATTTAACCCACCCCTCGCTTGTTCTCTTACCCTCAACTGTATCTTGCTCTGCATAACTATAGCTCCAAAAGTCCCCACTACCCTTCCATCTCGGTGTGTCATTCATCTCTAAGCTAGGTTTAATTTGACGCATGAGACGAGTTGTCCTGATAATATAATGAAAAAATTAGAGAGAGGCGTTACTACGACTTAGTTTGGCCTCTTTTAAATACGGGGCAAGCATTTGAAATCCACGAGAGTAATCTTTTATTGTAGGATTTGAGGGAAATTGGAAAGATCCGCTTGGTTTGCTAAAAATTGCTATGAAAGGAATGTATCGTAAGATTGTCAATCACCTTGAAGAAATTAATTCAGGAGCATCTTGATTCACGAAGAGAGCGTAACAGACGGATTCAAATGGTAATTCTTCCCTGTTAAGATGCGCAAGCATAGCAACATCGAAACAAAAACACTGGAACGTGTATTGCATTAAATAATACAATATAATGCTTCACTCAAACACATAAGCTATTGTATTGTGTACCCAGGAATTTATGTACGACTGTTTTTGTGTATTACCCGACATATATTCAAACACATTTGTAAACTAATGTTTCTGCATGTCTGACACGAGATAGTAGCGACTAACGTGGTAATTTGACAATGTGAATATCGATTGCACATCATCAACCCTGAAAATGTACATATTACTCCTCTTTTTACCTTTTACTTTGTATTTTCTATTCCCCAAATTCTCAAAATCTATGTAACATCTAACATGCCTCTTCTTAGGGTGGTTTTATTTCTGTCTTCGTTTCTACTGTCATCCGCTCAGCTGTGCAAGGATTTCATGTGATCATGACCGCAGAGACCATGTCTCCCCCGCTGCCAAGCACGTCACTCGGCCACGTGGGATGAGTCTCGTAGTTGTCAGGTCTCATTTTCAAACTTGGCTCTTTAGGATAATTAATTGAGGTGGTCTCCCATTGCCTTCCTCAATAGTGTTTTTATCGCAACACCATCAATCATTTGCCAGTTCCTCTGTGGTCAGACCCCTTTGCAGTCGCTTCTCGGCTGAAGAGACGGTGAGCAGGCTACCTTTCGTCTGAATCCTATCCTGCGACCTATCTGGCATGGGTTAATTATTGTATGAAATTAGTTACTCTAACAGGATTGATTGCCAATTTTCATGCAGCACAACTCTGGAGCACAATAGAACACGCAAGGTCTGCTACCACTTCAAAATGGCGTAGTCAATGAGAAAATTTTAGTATTGTTATATATATAATCCATAGTTTCACATGCTTTAATGTCAGTGGGCGTTACTAAAATTAATAATTTCATTTTTCGTCCGTGTTTAAGATTTGTTCCCGTCATGTAGTAATTCAAATGCTTTGATAAATGAGGTACTTTCAGTCCTTTTAAGAATCTACCATTCCCTTGCAGCACCAGTACCCAGAGGGAAGTTTGAACCAGAAGGCATCGGAAAGACAGACATGCCTGTCTTACTATCTTACCTGGCACTGCCCGTTCCGAGTATGTACGATAAGCAATTGAGCATCTCATAAACTGTTTAAGGAGTAAAAATTCACGGATTATATAAGTAATCTCTTTGGAATACATTTTTAGTCCTAATTAGTTGGGCATGATTTGGAAATATTAAAAGATCACTAGTTAATACAAACTTAATATTTTGTAATAACGAAATTTTATTTAAGATCATGCAAGCACTGAGCTTGAATTCATTAAGCATTCAAGCTGTTGATTTCATCTCTCTTAGCTCATTCCCTTCATCGCTTAGAATTAGCCAAGAAATAAAAATAATATGATACATTTGTTTCCAGTTCATAGTTTATCCCAAAAAATAATTTTCTTCTTTCCAGTGTTGATATGAGGCCTGTTTCCTAATTAGCAAAAATCTTGATTGATTTAATTCAATCTTTTCAGATTTATCCATGGTATTTTTATAGCTTTCAATATAATTATGATAATGTGTTTTATGAACGGAATTCTCTAAATTCTTTGGACTATTTAAAATTAGTTGATAAGCGTAGTTTGGTGACGTTTGAGATGTGGGTGCGGATTTGGATGGAAAAAGTAAAATGGGCGGAAAAGAAATATAACGAAGTGGTAGACACGGTGCGGTAGGGGAGTGGATTGTAGGGAAGAATCCTGATGAGGCAGTAAAGGTGGCTGTAAGTATGCAATGGTGGAGGGATAACGTGGTAGGGCAAACGAGGTAGGAGAGGAAAAGGTTAGACATGTTGTTAGGAAAAAGCCAGGAAATATCCAGATGTGATGAATGATTCATCTACTTTAGGAACCAGGGTATGTACTGTTAGATAAAACCAGAAAATACACCGATTTTCATTCTTAGTCTATTCGCAGCTTACCTTAAAAGGTGGAATACCAATTTTACAATTGGTTTCTTGTCAATATGTAGATCTGAGTAATGAGCAAATTCGTTGATTCGGCTTTTTCTTATAGCAATTATATTTTGTAACACGCCTGCTCTATGCTTACTTCGCTTTTTCCAACCTTTATGCTAATTTTCAATGATTCCCATTCTCGGCTCTTTTTCCCCTTCACTGTATGCCACTCTGTAACTATTGCTGTATTAATTCCCGCCATTCTTCCTTTCCATCATTGTTTTCGTTATGCTTTGGGCCATCTCTGTCAATATTTGACTTGGTATTGGTTTTATTTAAAAGCTTGGAATCCAATTTCTGGTTATTATTGTCGTTACAATCGTTTCTGAAAGATTTCTTGTGTTTTTAGTTGCAATTCAATATTGATGACTTTGGATATTAGGAAATCTCAATAGCCATTTTATTTTAATGTCCGTATGCTGTGGGTAAAGATGCTGGATTTCCCTATTTAACGCTTTCGATTTAACTCTATCTGCTCACTAATATTCTGGGTTATCTAGGTATACCACACTATCCTTCCTTTATCATAATTAACTCAGGAGCACATCTGCAGTTGTACATCTGATGCATGCCTATGCCTGCCGACTGCATAATCCAATGATTATCGATGCATCACAAAGGTTATATAAATGAATAGTTCAGTGAAAAATTATTGGAGTGTAAGCTTATATGATTTAAATAATGCTATAAAACTGAAGATTATTTATATATCTGGAATTCATAAAGATATTTTGTCTGAAAATGATAACGCTAATTGAAAATATGGAAAAGCGATTGGCCTTTTTTAACTGACACCCGTGGAAACTAGAATATTGCAGTAGTTCTAAAGGAAGCCAAGAATGCAGTACAGTGGTTTTTAATTTTTAACTTTGTAAGTGCTAAAAGCTTTTGTCAGCACTTAATTAGGACAGACTAACGTTAAAATTTTGAAACAACTTTCGCCAGTAGATATTAATTGGAAAATTTTAAAATGATTTATATCGAAATACAATGGGAATTATTGCGAGTTTATTTATATTTTAACGTTTATTAATTTAACTATCTAATTAAAAATAACATTTAACAATTTATTTGTTTAACATAAGCCCCTAATTTATTATCTAAATCAGTGCTTGATTGAAAAAATTCTCTACATATTGACATATTGATCTCTAATGGCATAAACAAGTTCTAGCATTAATATTCATGCCAAAGCGACAGGAGAGAAATGCATTATTCTCAGGAGCCTGACAAGTTATGTGGCAATTTCACAAATCCGATATTTACAGATATATTACTCGGAAATTCGCAGGAAGGTTACGCATTTGGGAGCTTGTAGTTTTTTTTACCTGAATGTGTTTCATGAAATGATTTAAAGTCGTCGGTAGAGCAAGTGGTGGCTAGGTGACTTCAAGTGCTGAAAGTATCGTCGGTCGGTGGTTAGTTTTCGAACATCAAGCGTTGGCGAAGTTATTGGGCGGTGGCATCGTGATGCCATTAAGCATCCAATTCGCGCAAAATGTATTTCACGACTCGATCGCAGGGAAATTTTGAAGTTTTATGTTTTGTGCATATATGTTGTGGAAATGCTGTGACGGAAAGATAACAGACAGGGTTTCCTGATTAAATAATTTATGTCAAAAAATAATTGACAATAGCGTGTTAAACAATTCATTTTTCCTTGTAAATGTTTTATGGTGTCATTGACGCATTTCTAACGTCTGGGTTCCATGTGTTTTATTTTTAAATAAGGTTTTTTATTTATTGTGTATTTCATCGTTAGTTCTGTCAGTTTATAAACTATTCATGCACACAACTGTACTTGAATCGGCAGGAATTCCTATGAATAAAATCTAAATTAATCATGATCATTAAATAATTTCCATTTCAATACTCTGTTATTAGAATTCTAACTAAATAATATTTTTCACTCACTTTCAAATTATTACTGTCTTTCTAATAATGTATTCATTTTCATATCGCAGTATATATTTGCGTAAATTTTACATTATTGTATCAGGTTTTTAGGATATGTATATCAATTTATATCACAAATTTTGGTTAATTTTAATATTTTAACACGTATGGTAAATTCTCGGTAAGCCTTCTGAATATCCCAATATAGTTTATTGAATTGGAAACAACCTTAGATGCAGAAATAATAATGATATGAAAATTACAAATAAAGTCAGGTAAATTTTAATGAAATATTATCCTTTTGAAATAATGTTTCATAATTTGTTATGATTAATTCAACCAGTATTTTATATATCCTGAATGGAATAGTAAGTTGCCGGAGTGTGGAAGCATTGTGGGTATACATATAACTACTAAGTAAGCATTTAGATTTATTCGATAAAATATTCATTTTTGCTCCCTTAAAAATTACGTCGTCGTTGCCCATAACCATGCTGCAGCTATTAAACAAAAATCTGGTACACATTCAATGATGAAAACATAAAACTCTCTGTATGTAAATGAAAATTAACAACTGTTATATGTTTTGTATCATATGAATTGCGCCGATATAGAATTTTGATCACCTTTTTGACAATCTTTGGAATTGATGAGTCTATATTTATAAAAAAAAGAGTTCAAATTTTACTGTCTCTCCATTTGGATATAAAAGAGCGTTCAAAAGACGGTAATCGCGATTAATAAAGATTGCGTGCCTTGGTGTGTGTCCTGAATGGCTTATTTTGCACTCCGCTCAATTTCTGAAATCACTGCCCAGACGTAAATCCTCTACTCCTGGGGTGTTTTTTGCTTTGCTATCCAGGTTTCTGGCCTTCAGATGAGCTCCATAGCCCATCGACGATGGCTGGATTTCAACAATCGCAATGGGCACTTGCAATAAAGAGACTCGAGACAAAGTCTCATTTCAAAGCGGCATGGAATGCGTCGTTCCCAATAGCATTTAGGAAAGGTTATATTGGGAAGAGCACTTCGTAGCACCATCTGACGGCGTTCTGTTGAGCTAATGAATACATAGCTCACACTTTACTTTTTTTCTCAATCTCATCGTATTCAGCAGAAATAAGGGACGCCACAATTACGACAAATCCCACTTTCAAGGCCGGGACAATTTCCTCCTCTCAACCCCTTTCTCCACATCCTCACTCATGTCGCCCCAGCCCGTTTGTCATTATTTTCTTCATACCAAGTTATTAAGGTCATAACTTTTGTCTCTGGGATTATGAGCAAGGCGCCCAGCCGCGGTGTACGAGCCCTCTTCCGCAAGAATCTGGAACTTATGCCAAGGGTTTTTACGCACGCAAGGGCGCTTTCATCGGTGATAATTTCGCGAAACTCATCACACTCGGGTTTGATCTAAAATGCTGTAGGAAAAAGTAAAAAGATACACGTCCAGTAACCTTAACGGGGCAATTTAAACTTGCCGGTATTTTAAAACCTAGGGAAGCGTTTCCGGCAGGAATGGGAGGGAGCTTTATTTTCACGGTGCCATTCAGATGCTGCTAATGCTGCTGCGTGATAAAGTCGGATCAGAGCCAGAAGTTTCTCGCTTTAAAAACGTATTCAACCGTGAAAATAAAAAAAATCAATTTGGTGCTACTGGAGAGAAGCGGGTGAAATGAGTTGGGGAGGCTAAGCGTTATAATTATTTGTTTTGGGCAAACCAAAATACAATGCCGCTCACTGTTAGGAAATAACGAGAGGGAAGAATACCTCAGTTTACTGTTTTTGAGGCCCACATAATAGCAGGTAACGCAATTTTTAAATCTGCAATTTCGTACATCTGGTTTTCGGTGTAATTATATGTTGGTGCAGATATTTTCTTGAACAAGGGTGAATTTTTTTATCCATTCCAAAGACATAAATAGAAAAAAACTTTATATTTCACAATATGCTTTAAATATATACTATGTTATGGTTATGTGCGTGCATATATAATTTGTGGGAAGAATGCAATATATCATTTTTTTAATTTTCTAGTTAGAATTTAATGCATGCGATAACACTTCCAAAGAGATTGGCATAGTGGAAGAGCTTGTGCGATCTGATGACCCCTAGAGCTGTGCTGGAGAGAACAATGATTGCGATGATCGTATATTTTCCGGTAGACCGACCCATGCCAGATGTCCGTTCATTTGCAATGCGGTTGCATTGCTGAAAGCGTACGACTCCATTGGGGTGGCCATTTGCATTGTGGTGCCATGTTAAAAATGATATTGAAGAAAGGAGCGGGAACCCATCTCAATTGATCATTCCATGTTACTTTGATGGAAATACAATAGATCAGGGTATGAGTCCATTCAGAAACCGTTCTGGGCCTCCTGGGCCATATATCGTGTCCAGCACCGGGAGAGACAAGACTTCCTCGATTGTCATCTCACGAAATACTTTCAAAGCGAAAACAACTGTAGCAACACAGAAGAAATAAGAGAAATAAACTTACCAAATCGTGAAGAGGTTAGGACGATTTTGGGAACAGGGAAATTAGAAAATACGCGTATAAAGCGGGAGATGGAGGGGTGTATTGCAGTAAAAAAGTTAACTTAAATATTAAAATAGAAGGTTAAGAATTATAGTAGAAGAAACATTTACCTTTGTACGATTTTTTGGGCCTTAATAATTATAACAATTTGGTAAAAAGAGTGGCTACAGAATATGAATTACGGAGGTTGGATTTGATGACAGAAAAAATGGGTATGGATGTCTAGAAAAGGCTTGATAAAACTCTTATTTGTTTCGTTGTTTTTGTATGGCACGGAAATATGGTCGTTGGAGCAAGGCGATAGGTAGGTAAATCGTTCTTCGATTCGAGGCTTTTAAAAGGTGAGCGTGAAGAAGTTTGGAAAGGTGAAATGGACAGAAATGGGAAATGTTATCCAAGGTGATGGAAAAGAGGAGATTGTTGGAAGAATTTCAAAGGGCTCTGGAAAGACGAAAACAGAGTATGTCGTTTGACAATGGCGTGTTGAAGACTGAGGTAAAGGGGAGAATGCTATGGAAATGAGGAAGGGGAAGGAATACTATAGCCATATTGAACAGAATTAAGGGAGGAAACAAGTATACAGGATTGAAGAGGGACATAGTGTAGTATCCGAGGTCAGTACGTGTTTTTTTTTGTTTGGAGAGGAAAGTAAATGCATTTTTGTGTAATTGTATAGGCTGTTTTCATCCAAATCCTACCATAACCAGTGGGATAATATTATTAATAATAATAATTTTCTCTCTTATCATAATAATTATCTTGCTTTTCAGATTTAAAAATTAAAGCAAATTTGGTCATCATGTGATTTCATGTACAATATTTTTGTTGATGTATTATAATGTTTGTATAATAAACGTGGCACTATTAGGAAATGCTGAAAAAGAGCTGCAAAGTACCCTTAGAAACAGGACTAACATGATAAAGTTCACCATTACGCTTAACCTTTATCCCTTTCTTTACACACTGATTCTGGAGTACAATTCCTTTGGCGTCCTCATGGCTAAAACTCTAAGTCTAAAAATTAAATTAATCAGGTCCACAGAATGACCATTTATTCGTCAAATGAGGTCTTTCAATTTTCTCATCGTGTTAATCCAAGCGATAAAATCAATCCTTTCCGGCACGACTTTTATTCGACTGATTTTGGTACACCTTTTCAGTTTGATGGTAATAATCTTGTCTCGATAGATTTGAAGTAGGAAAATCTCCAGATCGGTTTGTAGAAATATCAGTAACACACTTCTTATGAATACGAGGATATTGTACTGCGTCGAACTGGTTAGTTTTACAGTCAAATGCAATTATCACTCTGGCCGGTTATGAAGCGTGTGTCTGCATTTCCTCATTAAAATGATTTTGAACGTGTTTATGTTTATTTCACATCTAAAAGCTTACCATGTACCTTATCATTGGCAATTAAAATATTTAAAATAATAATTTCCCTGATTTTCTTACAGCACTGAATTCAAAAATTTAAATTGGACAGTAAAAATATTTTTCCCTTAATACGAAATATTTAATCTAATCACTACTCACTACGAGCCCAATTCTGAAGTATCGTAGAAATTGCGATATTATTGCTACATGTGCGTTAAATACCATTAAGGTGACAATTTTCATAACTTCAACTGTGAAAGGTAGAATTTTTTTGTATTTGAGGATTTCCAAATGTATAATTTTCTATTTGCTGATTAACGACCACCAATTCCCTCTGTGTGACGGCTAACTGTGTATGCTTTTCGTTCTTCGTTGATTTGCAATGCAATTAACACAAAAAGGTATTCATAAAATTCTTTTAAAATGCCCCCTGCCATTAATTTCCGAATATTTCAAATTATTTACCGACGTTCATTACAGGAATGACAGTATAAACCAGACAAAGTGAGTGAAAATTTAAAAAAGAGTCAGGTTTCCATTTGATGCAAATTAAAGTTTTTATAATCAACGTAGTATCTTGAATGAGATAAATTATAAGTAATATTTGCAATCAACGAATAATTAAAATTTTGAAAATCCCTCCATTAATTACGTCGTTCAGATATTAATTGCGTTTGACATAGATTTCATTTATACATTTATTTCCCATTTTTTTACCATTCAAAGTTAAAAATTTGACTCTCGGAACATAATTCAATAACACTCAGTTAATCTGTGAGCTGCTTGGAAATGCCAATAAGCAAATAGCCAGCAAATTAGAATCAAGGGTCTGCATTACTCAATCGGGAAGAAGTGATTAACATTAATCCTTCTCAAATCAACAGCACATTTTTGGGAAGATTTGAATTTCTAATGCATAGATTTATGAATAGCATAGGTTGTGCTGTGCTTTAAAATGTAGCATGATAACTCTGGTAATGACTTTCTTTGAAAAAGTGTGGAGGCTTTTTCAGATTGATAATCTGTCCTAAATTTTAATAAATGGAAATATTTAGAAGCCAAAATTGATTGATTCTGTTTCGATTGTGATAAAATCTTAAGTGAGCATATTTCAACTAGTAATGCGAATAAATATAGGAATAGGATATCATCATTATGGCAATTATACGTTCACATTGGATTTTATGTTGGTGCATCACATTGACTTTTCGTATTAGACTATTAAGATTAAGAGAGTAAAATCAATTGAAAAATTATTTTACTGCGACACCATTTTGTCCATTTTAAGCTAGTTTATATCGATATTTTAAAATGTTCCATTTTTTCAGTTTTATCGAATTGTACTGGAAACAGTTTCATGTTTTTTAATGTTCTTGTGTAAATAAAGGCAAACGTGAGAAGGGCCAGAAAATATTTGCGTAAGGCAAAGTACCTTTTGGCAGGAGCAATAAGATATAAAGAAAAGATTAGCGAAAGCTTTAATTGGGAGCATTTCGCCGTACAGCTCAGCAGCTTGGTTTGTTGAGTTAAGAGGAAAGGCCAGGAAAATTATGAAGGGCATAATCATGTGGAGTTGAAAAATATTTCACACTAATTCAAGTTGTAAAGTAGATATTTATTTAATTTAGCGTTTCGTGGGACCTAGAAATGTAACTGTTCTTACGTCTATCAATTACCTACCTTGACCAGTGGTACCTCTCAACAAGGTAATTGTGGGTGAAATTTATTGTCATCATATCAGACGAACTGACGGTAAAGCGCTAAATGGAGTGTAGTAAAAGTCCGTCAAAGAGGATTTCGCACCTTTCAATAGATTTAATTACCTCAGTTTCGCAAATAATCATGTTTTCTTTGAACTCACCACAGACACAAAATAAAATCAATATGCAAATTTGATAATATTTTTGACACGATTGAAAAGATTAATGGAGCCAAAAGGATTCGAGCCCCCTCGGGAAATGCAACCTCTCCGCAGACCTCTCACTGGTTACAACGAAATCGGCCCCGCACGAAAAGAAAACCCATTTCCTGGAGGCCGAGTCCCTTCGAATCCTCCATGAGAACACATTTAAAACATTTCCGTGGGAGATATTAGAGCCCACGGAAAAAAAGAGACGAATGGGGATGAGGTAGGTGTTCACATGATGTGGGAAAGGGGTAGAAATGGGGAGGGAGGAGAGAAATCGTTTTTCAAGCAAAGAATCCCATTTCAACCCGTACATCAGTGCTCCATCTCTCGACTCGCACATACACCCCCCCCCCCGGGGTTCTCCAGCACCTTTCACACCCCACTCCGTTTCACTTTCACCCCTCTCTCTCTTTCCCTCCCACCCGCGACCATCACTATCTCACTCGCTCCCACGCTCACCGACTCCATGCTGCCTACCTTTCCCTCGAACCCTCCTCCTCTCCCTTATCCCTCCCGCATCCCCTTTCCCGGCCCCAGCTTAGAAAAGCCATTATTAACCCCTCAATCCTTTTCCTGCTACAGCTCTTCCTTTGACACCAAACTTGTGAGTTTGGCATAGGGTATCTACTTTCCTTTCTCATGTCTCACATCTCCATGTGACTCCTTTCTCTCCCTCTCTCTTTCTATCCAAGAACAAGAAGTCTCGCCCACCGATATCTTCTCCCTCAACCTCTATCTCTCCACATTGGCTTCCTCCGTCACCTTGCTCCTTCTGTTCTCTCGTGTCACTACCTTTAACCCCTTCTCCGATCCCACTGTTTTTTTTATCCTTCCGCGCGCGCTTAAGCGTATGTGCTTGGATGTGTTTGCGCGCCCGCCAGCCTGACAAGTGTACTTGGGCCCGAAGCTCTCCCATTTCCACCATAGACCCCTCCCTCCTGCCCCGGACCACTTTTTTCTCCCTCTCCCGGGCTCATCTTCTGCCTTCAATGCCTTTTTCAACCCCTGGCACACCTCCTCCTCCTCCCTCGAAACTCTTCCCACCCACCCCACCCCCCGCTCTGCCGCCGCCATCTCAGACCCTCGTCTCCGAAAGCCTTCTCTGACAACAAGCGCGGCGGCGCCTTCCTTTCTCCCCAAACCCTACCCCCTTGCCACCTCTCCCACCCCCCGTACATACACACCCACGCCCACACGCTCACGAATGCAATTCAACACCGGAGTGCGATAAGGATCTCTCTCGTTTTTTTTTCACAATCCCCGCCACCGCTCCTCTTTCCCACCCATCTTCCCCTCTTCCATTTCCCTCTCGTACTCTCCTCGATCTCTTCCCCCCTCCTCCACCCCCGTGATAATAGGCGTGTGGGCGAGCGTGTCTTTGGGATGGTATAAGCGGTGCCATTATGTCCTCTTGTTTAGACGGCGTGACCTTCCTTATTTCGGTAACCGTTTTCGGAAAGGGGGGCTGCGATGTTGGCTTGAGGGTGTAAAAGATAGAGAGAGTGCGGGATAGAAATGCGGAGGTGGTCGTTGAGTCCGTGGGAGGCTGTGTTCGGGGCCTAAGGTGCTTCAGAGTAGATCACTAAGGTCTGCGTGGGGAGTTTCCGAGAGGAAGTGACTTCATTGAAGGAAGGATGGCTTATGAATCTGAAGGCGTGAAGGTCGCGGAAGAGAAAGTTTGCACAAGCTATTATCATTTAATATATGCATCTTCCCGGAAAATATGTAGCATTTGTTATTACCTAAGGAATTAAACAAATGTGAATTTCTTTCTTATCCATGATGAAACTAGATACTCTTCATCATATGAAATATTTTTCTCAAAAAGTCTTTCTTTTCTGGAAAATATATTTCTTAAGTGTATCCATGAATACACAATTGTCATCCTTTATTAGGGAAGAGGGAATAGTTATTTCTACACAAAAGATGAATATGACTTAAGACAATTACTGAAATAATATAATTTAAATACAAGGACAGATTTCCTTCATGACACGAGTAATAATTTCATTTGAATAATTTCTTTGGCGGTTTGATTACGTTTTGATTTGATTCATAGGCAACTGATATTTAAATATATAACTCTTTTATTAATATGGAGACTATTTTGAAGTTTTTTCCAACTAGTTTATTATATTTTATCTGATGTGTTCTTAAATTAATTAAAATTATGGTTTTTCCCAGTTTTTGTCATTCTATAGGAGGCAATAAATAATACGAAAACAAGTGGTCAATCATTTTTTAAAATTGAACATGTATGGATGAAGCCTATGTTCAATGACTAATCTGGTAGAATTATTTTTTGATTTCCGAAGTTATTTATCCGCACTATACTTATTAATATAATTATGCTATAATGAACTCTGAAATTGAAATACCTGGTAAATATTTTTTGAAAGTAGTGGATAAAACTGCCACTTACCAGCTCAAAAGGAATTATGCGATTTTACTTTGTTTATTGTTCATATAAGGGTTAATTGAGACTAAATGAAAACGTATCAAGTCGTTTCTGAATGAAAGTTACCTCATATTATTAGAATCTAGTCAGAGATATTGATTTGACCAATGGTAATAATTACTCCAAAAAGGTATTCTCCATCTTAATATCCTCCACCGTTCAGATATGATATTTTCTAGCATAATTTTCGAAACCAAAAACTTGTCAGTACATAGTAGTTTGTACCTGAAAGGTAATGTCAAAACACGTGAACTATGATACCGACCGTATCATTCCTAGAATTTGAATTCAACGATAGTGAATTAAATAATATTTCTCAGGTGGAAAAATTTGAGAAATTTTACTTATTTTCATTGGTTTTAATTTTAAATCAAATTGTGTTAATGTTTCATTTTAAAAGTAAAGTGGCGAGGTTATCTGTGGTGAAAAAAACAGTTTGCATGTTATATTAACATATGGGCCTGCGTAAGCAGTCGTTTTCTTCTTTTTCATTCAGGTAACCGAATCATCCTGTCTATCACAATTTTCTTAATGACAATTTTATTTTCTGCACTCCCCTACGAGCACCTTCTTTACTAACACCTACTGTAGCATCTCACTCCAACGTCACGTAAGTGTAGATATATTACATGATGTATCAAGTTAAGTCAGATAGAGAGAGGATGGAGAAGGGACCCGTCGGGGCGGAATGGGGTGGGCGGGAAGTAGAGATCTTCCAGGAAAGGACGGAAATGGATCCGATGGCTCCGCTCTTCTCTGTCGAGATGGCAAGGGCAAGGCTCACTCTGTCTCTCCTCTCAATGGCAGTAGTGGGGGGCAGAGGGAGGAGAGTGCAGGTCTGGGGGGAAGGGGTGCTCAAAGGACTGGAGAAACTTCGCGAACCGAAAGGAAAAACGGTGCTGAGGTAGTGTGGGAAGAATGGGGGCGAAGGTTCTGGAAGTCTTAGGGTGGGAGATTTCCACGGAAGGCGGCGGCAAACGGTTCAAAATGGGAAATTGATGGAATAATGCGTCAGGAGACTATCGGAGGAGATTCAGTAGTTTTGGCGGCGGTGTACCCCCCACATCCCGCGGACTTAGCCACACAGTCTCCGTCTCTTGTTCCCGAGATTTCCTTCCCTTGGTTTCGGTAAAGTGCGTGCATTGGACACTGGGCGAGTGCGGTTAGGGACTCGAAATGAGGAACGGCTCCCGAGAGGGCATTAATAAACGCGGCAGAGGGTCTTCTCGGATGTGCGTATGTACGGCTGTGTTCACGGTAACTTCCATTTCTTCGGGTTCAGGGGAAGCAGATCCGGCGCAAGTGTTTATAGGTGACGTATTTTGCCACAATACTGCTGATTTCTCCGTGAATCATCGTTCAACACACTGGTACTGCTATTACAAAATATGTCTTTCCCGTGACCCAAATAACACCATTTAGGGCATGACGTTACTAGGATTACTGAGAAGTAGGGAGTACCAAATATTTCTGGAGCCAAATATGGACTCCTGGGGATATTTTTTAGATTATGGATTTAATAAAATTAAGCTTAGAATAATTTCAATTATCGTTCAAATGTGTATTTATACCGGAAAAATCTATTATATATTGACACTATTGTCCGTGAAGACAAATTCTTGTCCATAAATGAATTTACCCTCCCATAGAGTACAACCTTGACATGGTTGGGTGGCTTTTGCGTTCCCATGACCCCTAAAGCTATGCTAGCAGGAGCAATGATAATTGCCCGTCGGCAGGAGAGTCAAGGTTTCAGCCGTAGCCATCTGACGAAACCCTTGCAAAGCAAAACCAGCATCAGAGGGAAAAAAGACGCAGAAGAAGAAGACCGAATCAGTTAGAATAGGAACTTGAAGTGTTTGGACAATATTGAGGAGAGAACAATAAGAGAATAAAGATCGAGAGGTCGAAAGAGGATGTATAGATATTTTGTATCAATGTGAAGAAAGATAGAAGGATAATGGGGATGGAGTGATATTTATAGAGTAACATGCAGCAGAGAGGACGAAAGACAGCGAGAAATAGCCATATTATTGAATGATGCAATGAGTGAAATAATAAATTGAGATGGGTAATAAATGAAGTAAAAAAGGTGTGATGGGAGACGCAGTGCAAGGATATGGAAAGTTTGCAGAGAATGGGTGAAATTGGTGGGCTATACAAAAAGGTTAAAACACAATCGGGAAGTAAGAAGGGAAGGTCAGTGTTAACAGTTACAGATAAGTCGGGTATAATAAATTGCTGAAAAAAGTTCAAAAAATTTGAAACAAAAAAAATCCAAGAGAGATGGACAAAATATATAGAAGAACTGTTGAAAAACAACTTAGGCGAACAAGCTTAGATCAAGAAAGACAATATGACGTCAGCAAAGATAGCTTAGGTCCAGTCACAGTCGACGATGAAATAAAAAAGGCATTTAGGGAGATGAAACTAAATAAGGCCGTGGGGGTGGATAATATTCCTGCGGAACTACTGAAATTTTTAGAAAAATGTTTGAGAGAGAGTCTATATAAACTTATTCGTAGCAAATATGAGGAAGAAATCTGACCGGATGACTTTGTGAGATCAGTTTTAGTTCCTATTCCGAGAAAGGTAAGGGCCAAAGTATGTGAAAATTACGAGTACATATGTATAAAATTGATATCCCACGCAGCTTGAGTGATTATCAAAATCATCAAAAAAATGATGGGGAGCAGGACAAGTGATTACGTAAAGGATCAGTTTGGATATTTGAAGGAGAGAGGCACGTGCGATACCATTGCAGTAATTATATCAATAATCTAGAGGAATATAAAATTAAATTGTGATGTATTTCTCTATGTTTTAGATTTCTAAAAGGCGTTTGATAGAGTAAATTAGGAAAATCAATTAGTATATTGTAGGAAATAGGAATAGATTGGAAGGACAGGAAGCTAATCCACAACCTGTACATGTCTCAGACTGCGCAGGTGCGAGTGGGGGACGGAGAGTCCAGGTGGGCAGGATTAAGAAGAGGTGTAAAGTATGATTGTGCATTATCATCAATGCTGTTGAACATATACGGGGAGGTAATGATTAGTGAGGTATGGGAAGGATTCGAGAAAATAATGAAAGTCGGCGGGGAAAACGTAAATTCTGTTAGGTTTGCCAATGACCTAAGTTATTTTGTTATTTAGTCAAGGGGCTGTCTTGATTGAATTGTAAATTCAGTGCGATAGATGTAGGATGAGAATTTATTTGAATAAATCAAAGGTAATGAGGTAGAGAGAATTCAAGAAAGAGAAAGATTAAGCCAAGAATTAAAATAGGAGGGCAAAAACTTGAGCAGGTTTAATAATTTACGTATCTCTGAATTGTTTTGGATCAAAATGGTCAAAGTAGTAGGGAAATTAGGAGGAGAATCTCACTAGGCATAGAGACCTTAACGGGGAGGAGGGAATTAATGGCATGCAAGTTAAGTAAGGGTGTTAGGAAAACGCCCGTCATAACTTTGATACGGAGTGTAGTTATGGATAGACGTAGATTGGAGGTTTTTGAAATATGGGTGTGGAGAATGATGGAGAGCGTGTGGGGAAGGATGTGGAAGATGAAGTGGACAGAAAACAAAGGAGGAAGTACTAGGTATGGCGGGCGAGGAGAGGGTCTTGTGCGAAGAAATCATAAGGAGGCAGGGAAAATAGATGAAGGGCGTATCGATCGGCAATCGAATTTTAGACTGTGATAGAGGGGAGAATGTTAGGCAAACTTAGTAAGGGCCGGAGTAGGATAGTGATGTTGGACGGAATGAAGAGAGAATGGAAGCACATAGGATTGAAGGACATTTTAGAGTAGGATGTGGGGCTGTGTTTTGTTAGGAGATAATTATTTGGTAGTTTTGTCCATTCAAAACTTACATTAACCGGTAGAATACGTAAAAATAATTATTGACGAGTGACTCAACTAAATAACTATTATCAAATGAGAAAATTTTAATTGATTTTTGGAAGACATAAAGAAACAGGGATTATGGTTTCAATTAACTTCGCCCCTAATACCGATGTTCTCGAAATTGTTTCAGCAGGGATGCTAACGATCCCTCCTCAAGTTCAGCAAGCTGTTTTTAGTATATACTTAACTGCGGGCATCCTAAAGAGGCAATAGTGGGAGTCTCTATTTAATCTGAGCTCTGATTAAACATGCGCCGACTCAAAGTCGCAATGAAAATGGCAGTAGTAGTAGTTTTGAGGGGAGGCGACCGACAGCTAAGGTCATTTGCGCCATAGGGGATGGAAAGGAAAGGATGAAGGGTGGAGAGAAACCCGGCGTCGGCATTAGCCTACTCTTTACGAAAGGCGCCAAGGGGTCCGCAGTTTAACGTCCCATCCGACGGACGGCGTACTCACTCAAAGTGCCCTCCACAAAGCACCTCAAGTAGGGATCGAGATACCACTGAAAAATATTCAACACCGCCGGGATTTGAACCCGCGCCCTCAGGGTGGGAAGCCAGTACGTTAGCCCCCGCACCATCTCGATCCCCAATGAAAATGGCTCATCGTAAAGGAGTGCTTCCTGTTTACCTCTCTATGGGCCTGTTACTCACGGCATGATACTACTAATACAACAATCCTGTAAGCCGTGGCGCATGTTGTGCATCTTCGCCGCCGACTTTTTCGAAGCCCATGACGTTGTCGGTATTACTTGATACTCCATAAGGTTCATCAACGTGTAACAGCAGTGGTGGAATCTATTTGTGGTGAATATATACAGTTCGTTGTTTCAACTTATTCGGCTACAATGAGCATCGTCTACCATATTAAAATCCATCATGACGCTTTACTGCGCCATATTTGGTTGTTATAACAATGTCTAAAATGGTTAACGTTAGTCCAATTGCTTTAGTATTCCTCAAAATCTTTCGACTTGAGCAAATGATACATTTGCGATGCAATATAATACACATGTGAGATAAGGCGATCAGAATAGTGCGATGGTGAACGTATTGGCTCCCCACTTAGAGGCCCGGGTTCAAACCCCAGAGGTTTCAGATATTTTTCAGTGGTATGCCGATCCCTTCTAGATGTGCTTTTTGGAGGGCACCTTGAGTGCGCGCGCTGCCTGTTGGATGGTACGTTCAACTGCGGGCTCGTTGGCGCCTTTTGTTAAGAGTAGGCGGATACCGACGCCCGGTTTCTTTCCTCCTTTCCTCACTTCCCATCCATCCCTAATGGCGCAAATGACCTGAGCCGTCTTTCGCCTCCCCTTAAACTACTACTTCTATATTAGGGATAAAAATTAATCAATCGCAAAATTTTAAATGATTTTTAGCTATTTATGTACTCGTTTTAACTTAAAGTGGTGATGGGGATCAATATATGCTTTCATAATCGTATGATTAATAATTGTCACCAAGGAGGATTGAACTAATTTAAGAAGTTCATTTTTGAATTATTTTCGCTAAAACGCCATGATTATATTAAATTGGTATTTGTTTTTGTATTTTGGGCCATTTTCTCTTGTAATATGCAAGCATTAAATAATAACAACCATCATTTTACTTTAGTGTACGTTAGTAGTTTCTTATCATTTGTCTTTATATAGAGGAAGATTTTTCATGAAGATGTTATAAAATATAATAATTCATTATGCAGCAGTACAAATATTTCTAATTAATTTGTCAATACATAATGTTTCATACATTTCATTGTGTTTACTGAAACTTTCGTAATTGAACATTAAATAAAGAAAATTCAACCCTTTTTGCATTTTCATCATTTTATTCATCCGTGTTCACACTGAAGCTGTTCCTAAATATGTGTATAGCCATGATATAATCTAACTAATACCTTTCTGAGTCACCTGGCACTTTTCATGTATACCTACGCCTTTTGTGGTCTCTAAACCAAATTTTGGTGAGCCCCGTCTCCTTCAGAATTCAATGGCTTTCTCCCCGCGGTCATTCCTCGTACCTAGACCATAGCCCTCCCCCTAATCACCATCTCTTCCTTCGCCTACCGTCGCATTTCAGTCACCTATCACTATTAAATACTTCCCTGCAGGAACGCAAGCGATAACGTCCCCTCACCGATCGTATATCGACTACTTCCTTTCCTTTTATTCAATATATTGGCAACCCATCGCCGCTCTTGTTCCGTCCGCTTTAAAATACTCCATAACTATCATTCCAGTAGTTTCCTGTATCCTTCCATCTCACCTCGCCTGGACCTAAATATCTAAATTTTCTCTCTCCATCTCTCGCTCTATATTCTCTAATTTAACTGCCCTTGGCATCTTCACATATTCCAAGTTCGGCTTTGCTTTGCAAGACTTCAGTGAGATAACAACTGTGGTAGCCTTGCCTTCGGAGCTGCCGGAACTGATTTTCTCTATATTTTCCATCATAAAATCTTGGAAATAATAAATGAGGTGATTTCCCATTTCCTTCCTCAATGTGTTTTTAACGTGACAACATCACTCAACGGCCGCCCCAATGGGGTCGGGTGCCTTTACACCCGCCTCACTAAGGAACAGATGCTGCGATCTTTGACCTATCTGGCATGGTTAACCCTATCAGGAGCAATTATCATTGCTCCCGCCAGGACAGTTCTAGGGGTCGTCGAAACGCCCAAGCCTTTCCACAGCGTTAAGATTGCAGTCCATGGTAGGGCAATCGTTATTGCGCGTGTTATTCAATCAGTGCATTCTCTTGCTTGACAATAATATTTCCGTTTAGGACAAAGTAATCCTTAAATTTTTTTTTTAAAGATTGAAGTTATTATTGTTTCCATCATTTGTAGAAGGCAGAACGGCAGTGAACAATGCCTGTGAAATGTATTAATATAATTCTAATAAATTTCTTTGTCCTATCGAAAGTGCTGAAACATCATTTGGTTTTTATGTAACATCATTTAATGCCTTTAGACTAAATAACATTAAACATTACAATATCTTATCTATCACCATTGAATGTTATAAATGCAGAACGTTTTCCCATGGAATAGCAAAATAATTAATGTAAATTAAACAATATAAATTCTCTTTACCCATTTTTTTTCTTGTAGAAGGTCATGTATATTATATTTGTATTTTGTGCAAAGGTATTCCAGAAATTATGATTAAAGAGATTTAAGTAGCTTTATATTAAATATAATATAGAATATTTCATTGCATTGAATGGTCTAAACATTAATGTATTCACAATAAATAATAAAATATGAACTTTATGATAACTCGCTCTTACACTTTACTTAGTGTTTTGGTTCACATGGGTCTATCGAAATAATTTCCAAGAAGCTATTTTTGAACTACGACCACCGAGCTCAAGGCGTAGTGCAATTAATTTGCACGAGTACTTTTCCAGTGCATAACAACTCGCAGTTTTAACGCGGCCGAAAATTTTAATTCTCCCCAAGGGAATGAAATTTTCCCAGTGCTCCCAAACCCTGAACGTGGGGAAAATAAATTTATGCCTATGCAAAATATGCCAGTAGCGCTTAGAAGGCGAAAAAAAATGGCATGAATCAGCTAGTACTTATATCGAAACCATGCCACTGAATTTACATGCTTACGTATGTAAAACTTAAAAGGCATTGCCGAGTAGACTTTCAAGCGGTAAAGGTCTTACGCTACTGAAAAGAGGTAATTGGAGTGGAGAGCCAGTATCAGGTTAGCCGAGTGACTGAAGAAAAATTGACCAGAATTTGTCATTCCTTTAAAAAGCTCGAATGGAATGTAAAACAGGGAAACAAAACAATGGAAAACATGGATAGGGATGGGTGGTAGGAGGTGATTTAAACGATTGACTATCGGCACGTTAGGCGAGAAACACGGTGAAGTTGGATGGAAAATTAACTGATCCAGAGGATTGTGAGTTATAACGTCTAGAGCATGAGTCATGGCGTCACGTGTTCATAAGATGGGACTTCAAAAGGATATATTTAGGTCGCTCGGGGAAAATAAGTGGGAGAGTATAAATTTTCCTCCGCAGAAAAGTAAACGAAAGCTTTGAGGCTCTTTCGTATCCACAGCGTACCAGGGCGCTTATCTCGATTTCAACCAATTTCAAAATGCAAACTAAAGTCATGTCACGTGTGTTTTCTTTCGAAATGAAAGGGAGACATGTCCTTGGAAGATTTTCATGATGTAACCACGTAGGATAAACAGATACTTGGCCAAAAATAGTCAAACTACGACGAAGTTGATTCCTATATTTTAACTGCACAGAAATATTTGGGTAGAACTAAAAGAGCGTAATTCTTTTTTTTTGAGACTTTTTATCTACTTGCGGATATATTCAAAGAGAAATGTGAAACATTTGAAAAAATATTCTTTAAATAGTTGGAACCATACGCCACATATTTGCTAATTGATAAAAATGTTGAGCATAAAATAGCGATTAGAATTCCCATATCCAATAATAGACTACTCGTATTTTTATTTAAGAATTCCCATTGATTACGTTACTTATTGTAATTTAAGTGTACGAATTTTTAAATATGGTAGTTCCCAAAATTCTCAATAAACTTCTCTTAAGGTAGCACACTTTTATATTGATATTTTTATTGCAGATGTTGTTCTGGCGTTAACTATTCCTTTGAGAGAGTGATGCAGGCACTTTTATTTGGGATGGTGATTGAGAATGTGATTTTAGTTTTCTGCGCTAGTGACAATATTTGAGTCACAAAATTACTGTACTCACAGTGTTTGTTTTACCCGGGAATGAAAACTTCCGCTAAACATGAGGTTGTTTATTGCCTGGCCTCTTGCTTTTATGGTTAAAACTATGGTATCGTTTAATTTTAAATTTGCTGTTAAATCAGTGTACTGCGAACGACCCCCAGGAGAGTGCTAGGGTTAGCAATATGTTGAATTTCAAGGTTTGCAATTGCATAAATAATAATTGGCTCTGTGATCTTTTTAATTGAGTCCATGGTATTGCGAGACTTTTGTTTTGCGAGTGAAATGCTGGTGATAACTTTTAAAGACTGTCTCGTATAGTGTCTCAGGCGTAGGAGAAAATGCTACATGAGGCGATGACTTCGCCTATACTGGTAACCTCTCATTCCCTATCTAGCGTGACTTCTCAATACAAATGAAAAGCCGCGAAAGGTGTGGAACGGATAAGATTAGCCCATTAAGCCATAGATATGGCGGTACCTGGACTATAGTTAATTGGAAAGTGACAGATTTCAGGTGAAAAGAATGGTATTTGGCGATTGAAATGATTTCGTGATGAAAGGATGTCCTCCATGGATGCATCACAAATTTTTGGGGGTGTGATTCCCTGAACGCTATTTGATATGCTTTGGCATTATGCTCGTAGCCAGAAGTCAACGCTAGATTTCATTATGATCAGGATAAAGCGTTGATTTTGAGTGAATGGGCAGTGAAGTATTTTAGAAAATTCATTCCCAAGTCATCTGGATTCCTTTGTATCTATACAGAATTTGGTATTCAAACAATTACTATCGCATCCTGTTGGCCCATGTTTGGGATAGTGAGATTGCAAGCATAAAATGCGTACTTAAAAATTGAAATCCTTCTCATAGCATGTAATCAGACTCCTATTGAGAGCAGCGATCTCAAAATAAGAGAGCGTGAATTGAATAGATGAATAGGTCTAGTTAAAGGAAAAGGAATTCATCTCGTGCTGGAATGAGATACTTTTAATTTCATCTTTCAGGATTAATATTTCGTAGTTCTCATCCTTCTATCTCCAAAACATTTCTGAAACATCCACTCCACAGCATAAGGATTGATGCGTCTGCGTTGATGACAATAACGTTTCTAACGCCTCATATGAGTTCCTGTTTTCAAGCCCACCGCTGTCATAGTTATACATATACATGTAAGTTGGAAGTTCCGGCCAGTCAAATGTTGTGGGTATTATTGCTGAGATGCATGATTCCACTACCTCTCTGCAGTTATTCTTCGTAACCAGTCAAAACTTTATGATTAAAACCTTATCTTAATCTATATTTACACAATACATAGCCAGGAGTCGCAGAGGATGTGTGGAGGCGGGTGTTATAGCACCATCTATACATTCATGAATATTAGTTAAAACCTTGGTTTGAATACATGTCCGATCATATAAAAAACATTCTTGCAAACTTAAATTCCGATAAAAACCAATTAATGATTTTAATGTATGATTATTTCATTAAAACTTCGTCTTTAAGTTAATTCTTGATTCACTTAGGTTCGATTTTGTCATTATCACATATCATGTCAGGGAAGAAAATGTACTTGAAACTGTCTATAACAGTGTGTGTATATATATATGTATATATATATATTTATATATATCATTTTTTAAGACGCTCGAGTTAACCGATTAACTTTGGTGTCATAATAATTCTCTCTGGGTGCAAGAAGTGTCAGGTGTCATGTACCTGAGTGCGTACTTGTCTAAGTCTCACCCGTCTCTTTGAGAGGCTCCCAAATTAATTCCTTCAACATACTCTTCTCGCTTTCTCTCACCTGTCGGTTTTTCTTTGAACCTAAACCAATATTTTAAATTACCACTTTCCACTACAAAGCCAAAATATAGGCCTCTTATTCAAAATGTTCCCCAAATACAAATAATTACGGGTGGTGACCTAGCACCTGCCACCAGACGCCCTCGGGGTGGCTTGCAACGAATTATGTAGATGTAGAAATAAAGCAAAATAACACCTCTCTCTCACTTTTTCATTATATTTTCCTACAAATCATCTAATGAAACCTGGCTGTAGTTTTTATTAGACATAGCTCTAGCTAGGTAACCGGAAAACGCTCATTTCTGTAATATGTGCGCACCACGAAAGGTTTCATGTCAGTGTAACACCCAAATATTTGAACTGCTTTGAAATTATTTTCGAAATGAAGAACCCCTTTCATCTTTTTTATATTCCAAAATTTTTGTGTGCTGCGTTTTCTGATTTTTAATTCAAACAACAGTTCTTTACACCGCTCAGATATCTGATCTAAATCTCTAAAAATAGTAGGGAATGCACCGCGGTCTTTATCTCTTTGTAAATCACTGCTTCGTTCGCAAATTATCTAAAACTGATGCTAGGGGAGGAGCAAAATCTTTTTGGGGACGGTGATCTCAAATTTATGAATCATTAGTGATTATCCCGAAATGCTGTAGGTGACAGTTTTCCCGACTAGGAAAAACTGTCTCATACCAAATCGAATAGCTTGTGAATTACGAAAATATGCCAGGTTTTTTTTACCTGTTGAAAATACCCAGGATATGTATTGAATATGCTTTGAGCTATAGTTGTGATTATACGCTCATGATAATTACCTGTTAGAGGTCGAATGCACTTTCCTTATTGGATGATAGACCGGTCAGAGGAAAAGTCAATGACTTTAACCCATGATTACTTGAGTACTACGCTTCGATAGAAATTAAAATCTGATATTTGGTAAATTGATGTACATTTCACCGGAGAAATGATATTTTTATAGCGGCCTTGTAAAAAGAATCAAAGCTTTGAGCTTTTTTAAGTTTTAGACAGGCGTTCATTAAGCGTGACACACGTAAGCATGCAAATGATTCCGCACTCCCCGTTAACCCAATATATTACGCACGTAAACCAGGTTTAATCCCACGAACATGAACCTGACCTAATTTTGATTCATATAAATCTTGACACATTTTGGGTTACTCATTTTTTTCCTCCCTAATATTTCAAAAAGTGCGGAAGGAATATTTAATCAACGTTGACGATGGTTTTCCTCTGTTTGCACACACTTCGAATAGTTACTGGGAGTGCAAAACATGTTTAATTTATCGCGCCACACCACTATCTGCAACTTGTATAATAACATTTTAGCCTGGGCACAATTTTAACCGCACGGCGTGCATGCGAACGCTCCTCCTCCCCTTATCGGCCGGCAATGTCGTTCCATTTACATGATCATGGCGCGAACACATCACCGCCGCTAGACAAACGTCTTTCTCACGTGAGTTATTCCCTCCCCCTCCTCCGCCCCTACACCTCACGTCCCCTCCGTCTTGCAAACATTCGCTCGAATCTCCATGCCCGATCTCTCTCTTCTCTCCCCTAACACCCTCATCGCCTCCCACCGGTGCCGGAATGCTCCCTCCTGCCCTCCCTGACCTCAAAAGGGTAAAGAGAACGTCCCCCGATTCTAATCGACACGTGTCAGTCAGGGAGACAAGGGGAAGAAGGTGTGGAGAAGAGAAAGAAAGGGTCGCGAACGTAAACTAGCCTCCCAACCACCTACTTCCCCAAACTCCCCCCAACTGCCACTGCGTTTCTTTTCTGGGGACCGACGACGTTCGCCAGAGTATTCTTTTTCTTTATTTCCTCCTTACCCGTACGAAACCGGCGAATGTAGAGAGGGGGGGGTTCGAGTGGAGTTTGAAGGCAGGGAGGACGTGAACACATGAGTGAGAGCGGACGCCATCTTATCTCCACCACCCACGATTCTAGGTGGCGGGCGCGTGATCGGAAAACCCTCTGGGCATCGAGCCATCCCCATCTTCTCGGGCCCATCAACCCCGTCCTCCGATCTGAAGGGCCATGTTCCATAACCCGTCCACTTCAATTCAAAAGTTCCTTTTTCCCTCTCCTTCTATAGCCAACGGGCCCCCATCCTTTCCTCTCCGCACCTTTCGCGACTCTATCACGCCCCTCATACTTAAAGCATTCGTTGCCAAGACTACGCCACCGAGTGACGTCGGCCTTGAGTGTTGGTAGTGACCTGTAATGGCGCAGTGGGCATTCTACCCTGTGGGATAGCTGCATCAACATCGCGCTCAAAGGTAATTATTAGTTGCACTCGGTCGCGCTCTATTCATATCGCTCAGAGATGTTATTCCAAAGCAAATGGCATTATAGAAGTTGAAGATGTGAAAGGATGCGCACGCGTTCAGTTTAAGTCGACATAAACTCATGCTTCCTAAAATAAGCTCGGACAAACTAAGATTCACTCTTCAAGCAGTTGTGTGCGATCGATTCAAAGCTGGAGACTAGTTTGGTGCCTTTTCCACGGTATTTATATATGAGATATCTAAATTCTATGGTCTCAAGTTATTTAGTGAATAAACAGGAGGTAGTGATGTGTAATGGGTGCTTTAACTTAGTTTTAGAAATGCATTCATAGAGTTCATGCTATTTTATTATAAATGGTCATTTTCATCAATTATCACGCTTAAATATTCACTGATATGCAATTTATATGCCAAAAAATTAGTTGAAAATATAAATCTCAATCTGAAATTTTAGTACTTAAAATCATTAGGGTGCCTAATTTCAGAAGTACGAGTAATTGCGTTCTAACTTATAATTGCTTTCTAAAATGTATATCGGTCAATACCAGCCCATGCTTATCATCATCTTGTTTTTAAATCATTAAATTAAAATGATAATCTTTTGACTAATTTTATAGGCGATTGCGCATTCTCATGCTTTCTATGCGGGAATTATAACCCTCCAAATTTTTGATGTCCCACGATCAGTCCATACAACATAAAAATTTAATTTTTAAGTAATATCAAAAAAAATTTGCATAATCATTACAGTTTATCGATGTCATGAGCTAACGGTTTAATGACCTCGAAAAACCGAAGAAATGCAGTGAATTGTCCTTTTTTTCGACATCTACAGCCAATGAGTTGGGACTCTTCAAAACACACGAAATGTTTTTGAAATGCTGAAAGATGGGTGAACGCATCTTTTAATACACCGCTCTCATATTTCAACCTTTGGACTAATTCTGATCCTAAATAATGAAATTACCTAGGTATGAATCCTTTTTTTCCTTTATCCAATCATCTATTGCCTCGTATGGCACAAGAGAAATAAATCATACCGCCCTCTTTTCAATGTTTTCCTCGGTAGAGGAACCATCCAATTTTTTTTTAGTTTTTAAAAGTGTAAATAGCCTTTGGAAACTGACTTTATTAAAGTTTTGGAATTTACACGTTTTCAGAGAATTTATTCTCGTTGCTGATAGGTGGTACTCAATATGGTTGCCAAATTATGTAAGGATACTTTACCATTTTCCTAGTTGCATTTTGATTGTTCAATTCTTCCATGTATAAGATTAGTAAACACTTAAAAACTAAGTAATTTAAAATAATCTTAAGATCAAAACATTAGAAAATATTAATCCCGAACATAAAATATTACCCGGACGTAAAAAATGATAAAATTATCAATTCTCGTGAATATTTGCGTATGAGTTTGATCCTGTGGTGGGCAGGGATGTGATAAACATTATTATATTTTTGAATGTGTAATTTCCACGTAGTAGTGTTGACATTACTATCTGGTATGCAATTAATCTTCTTCAGAAAACGCCATGAGTGATAATTAAGAAATTCCAAGTTAAATTTATAGTCATTATACGCTGTGGTTAAGATTTTTCAAATGAGCATTCATTTATTTGCATAAAAATCGTAATGTTTATCATTTATATAAAAAATAGATGAAGTCATCATTTAAAAGTTCTTCATGCCCTATGCAAATGGTGTGCTCTCTCAATCATAGCTGAGTGGATATGACGATGGACGTTGAAAGATTGAAATAGTATATTAATTTAAAAGCATCCTTCGCGCGACATGAGCCCTCGTTTTTTGCCGAACAACAAGATTCAATTGCCAATTCGACATTTTCCTTGGTCGTACGAAATGCTACCTCATATAGTGGGACCACCATTCTGGGCTCCATTATCTGCTCCCTCTCGTTAAATACGGGGATTTATCGTTGAAATACTGTGAACAAAATAGCAAGATTAATGGAATAAATATATGGCATAATAACCCAAAAAATGTTGAATTTTAATTAGAAACTAATATATATATATATATATATATATATTAATATATATGTATATTTCTACCACAGTGACGTGGGTAGTCCAGGGATTAGAGCGTTGGACTATTGACCAGAGGGCCAGGTTTGATTTCTTCCAGTATGATTTCCCTCCATGTCCATTTCCCTCTGGATGCTCTCAGCTTCACCCAAGCTTTTTGATTTTATCGTATGGGCAGCAGATATTTCTGGGAAACTACAGGCAGCTTAGAGAAAGCAGATAGATCCCCTACTCTTATGTGTAGATTTTACACGCCGTTGGGGTTAGTATTGAAGAGCTCTCCTCTTACCTATCAAACTGAATTTCAGCTTGGAAACTGTTTTTATAGTTTTTTTTGTATATAGGCGGGGAAGTGAAATTTAGTTCGCATAAAACAAAATCAAGAGAAGAAACTTTGAAGACATTTTGCAAAATATGCGGCATAACTTAAATCAGGCACTTAATGCACTGCAGATGTCAACCCATTTGAAGTAAAAATTAATTAAAATAGGCAATTTTAAATTAATCATTTTATTTTACGATAAAAACCTGAAACGTCTGTTTTTATGAAGTAACAATGGTGAAATTGTTAGCAGTTTCAGGCTTAAATTTGTGGAATTCCTTCATGATGAAGGTAAAAAATGACAGAAACTTTACACTTCCACACACATTTAATGTCTTGCGGCCATGGTTTCGATGCTTTGCATCATAATCAGGTAATGATGATGATGCGCAGCAAAGGAACCTTGGCGGTAGGGCATTACAAGTGTGTGGAAGTGTAAAGTTCTGTTATTTTTAACCCTTATGGTGAAATTCTTACCTATGATGAAGGTGAAGCAAATTGGTGGAAATGGTACTGGAGGAATCTATGTAAAACGAAAAGAAGTGCGTGTTTGAATATATGAAGGAGCAAATAATGCCAATGATTATGAGAAAGACTACAACCTATGGTCTAAGTTTGATTCCGGGGTAAATGCGTTAGGAGAAAAATTCCCTAGGTATCAATATAACAACCTCTGTATCAAATAATTTAGAAAATAATATTCTTTTATAGATCTTATGCATATTATGTATGTTATAGGATAATTAAACTAATCCGTTATGTGAATTTCATCGCCTATATGCCAAAACAGGGGCAGATAAATATGTGCAGTTCAGGTTAAATACTCCGACGACTCATTAATCAAAGATAATGGCAATAAATATTTACCGAAGATTGAATAATGTAATGTGCGAGTACATTAGAGGGAACCAATATGGGTTTTTAATAGGTAAAGGAACAAGATATCGTATTCTTTTCCTCTGACGCATCCTGAGGTAGATGTTATAGATGGGCCAACCAACCTGTTTTGCATTCATTAACCTAGAAAACGGTTTCGACATTGTGTTCAGTGTACTATATGATGCTGTGGGCACTAAAAGAATTTGGAATTAAATACATGTAAAAAGATAGATATACGCCACTATATACGGAACAGGGGAAGTGATTAGATGGGGTAAAATCATGGAAGAAGTTAACATTAAGGAAGGAGTAAAGCAAGGTTGCTGACTACCTCTCTTGGTATATTTAATTTTTGTATTGAGAAACAATTGAAGAGATCAAGGAAAAGATAATAGGATTAGTACTAATGCATAGAAAATGTATAAGTATGCTTAAATCACTGATAAAATTGCTTACTGGCTATTTTCTGAGAAGAAACAAGACCTTAATAAATTATTTTACCTTAATATATTATTATAGGCCACTATATATAAAGAATAAAAAAGTAAAACTTCAAGATGAACGAGATTGAAACTAATATAACGGTCTGCAATCGAAGTAGAAAGGATAAACTGAAGTGAATAGGGGAAGACACCATGACATAGGTAAAAGAGATTTGATATATATATATATATATATATATATATATATATATATATATATATATATATATATATATATATATATATATATATATATATATATATATAAATATATATAAGAAGGTTCACTGGTGATGGAAGTGTCAAAGGGAGTTTAAGATTATTCAATACTTAAATGGCAACGTTTAGAATATAAGAACAGTGCATAATCATCCATTGTGTGGTTTAACACCATCTTAATTCATCGCCAATTCACTAAGGCATGAGGTGGTGAGGATGTGAAAAAGGGGTTCAACAGTTTAAAGAAAGCCGAACGTTGTATGGCAACGAATCCAAGAAGCCTCGGCTACGGAATATGGGTGGTTTTCCAGTTAGCAGGGGTCCCTACTGAAGCGTTCTCGGTGAGTATTGAATCATAGTGTCGACCTTCTAAAAATTTTCATTAGGGAAATTATGTAGAGAAGTAACCGAAGTTCAACTTTCCGATACAAGCCATGTGCCAAAAAAAATAAAGGAGACCTTAAACTTTGAACCTATTTCGTATTAACTCACTCTGATTTTTTATGGTGTTTTTTCTATTTGTCTAAACAAAAATAATATAAAATAAGGAAAATTTAGTTTTAAAATATTATTGATAAAATACTATGAAAATGGTTTTTTTTCCTATTATATGTTTATATGTATGTTGAAATTTATTATCGGTCAATAAGGTCGATTTATATGAACGTATGGGTAATATGGAAATGCTCGTGCGATGATTACATTATTTGTGTCGATCAAAATTTAAAAGATAATTTTGCGGCTTATATTTAATGCATCGTAATTTAAAAGGTTATGAAGCTAAATGTCTAAAAATCTAATGCGATTATTCTGTAGAATGTATGCACAAATCTGATGCTCATGTTTAAGTTGAGGGTTGGTGTTATGCCCTATTAAATATCAATAAGTAACTAATGCAAACGCATATTAACGTCGATTTACTCCACACAGAACATCGTTGTTACCAAATTACACAAAAGGAGAGCAACGGTACACGTTTGACCACATATTAATTAGCAACTATCCGCTTCTATGGTGCATATCTTTTAATTAAACAATTAGAATGCGGAGTTAATGAATAATTTCTTGCCGTTCTTTGACAAAGTTTTTTTTGTTTGATGATCCTATCCTTTCTTATCATAACTAATAGCCTTAGCTAGGTAAACATCATTAGTAAAGCAAAAATTATATTTAATTCAAATCGCCGGTTGACCTCAAAACTGGACCATCTCAAATTCAACGAGGCATCCCAGACAAACCAGGAGCAAAATTTTTAAAAATCAAATCAAATCAAATTTCGTAAAGATAAATTCAGACGATTAGAGCTAGAAAAAATATATAAAACGTTTTCATAAGAAATAATGAGCAAAACAGGATTGGGTATTCAGCTCATACTTTGGGTCATATTTAGGGTGTTGAAAAAGTACATCCGATGGAATTAAACAGTAGTAGAGTAATATTTGCAACTACATCATCCAGATGATGATACACGTGTAGAAATCCTCATTGATAAATCTGTGTAACCGTTTCTCCCTCCTAAAATTCCTATTCTTGATAAAACCAAGGTTAAACATGCCATTGCGCCTGGAAGAAAGATTCGCTATCCGACCTTTTTGAGGGTACTTTAAAAAGTAAATTTATAATCAATCAAAATTATGCATAGTTAAATGGTGTTACATTAACATGGCACTAGAATAAATAATGTACAAGCAGAATTGTTTTCGAAATCTAAATTAAAAATTGAAAAGGATATTAAGTAGGGTAATATGAAAATTCTTGGAAGATATATGAAGAGGGCAATTATATGAAAAGAGTTGATTAGTTATGAGGAGTTTCAGTGGAAAATTAAAGGATATGAAAGAGGGAAAAATATTTGATAAGCGAGGTGAAGAGAGGAAAAAAGAGGCATTTTGCTTGGAAGATCGGTAAAAGTTAAAAAAAATTTAGATGATTTATAATAATATGAAATATGGGTTTTAAGAATGTTTGTTTTAGTAATAGGTAGGATTTAGAAATGGAGAAATCTATAGTACCTTGGTCCATCAATAACTTTCTATATCCATCTATAATCATTTGACTTCCGTTAGTGATATAGTTTACAATTTCATCTCTTCATAACTAAATAGAACTAGCTATTTAGTTACATGTATTTGTAAAGAGCAGAATATTTTTCAATTCTCTCAAAGACTTAAAAGTAATGCAGGAATCCGTACGTGAAACTGACATTTCAGTGACAATCTACGGTGACAGTCAACGCTTTTGGGAAATATTATAATTAGTTTCACTGATGTTATGTAGGATTGTTAACGTAAACATTAATAACGTTAACAGCCTCGTTGGAGATGAATTGACGCCAGCCTAATTCTGTGACAGTTCAAAAGAGAAGTCGTTTTCCTCATGAAGGACCGCGCGGTTGATACCCGTTTTGCTTCTTAAAAACCATATTGAATTCTAAAGTGTCCGCTGATACCACTCTTTCCTTTTATGTGCATTTCCCTAAGGTGTCACAGACGACTTTTTAGTCAAGCCAAAAAAACCGTCAGAGGATTGAACGAAAAAAAACATTTACTTTTCATTAAATTTTCTGATGCAGAGCTAAAAATATTGCTTGAAAGAAAGGCAGGTTTCGTCCGATGCTGTACTCATAGTAGGGCATGAGTTGCCCTACTATGCAGCCCTAATTTAGGCAAGAATTTTGTAGCGCAATGAAGGCATATTAAATCAGATTTTAGGAACTTTGAACGAAACCTTAACTAGGTCAGAGCATAGAAATGAGGGATTTATCGCTCATTTATATCCATGGACACAATCCACTGGATAGTCTCTGTTTTGGAAAATTAGTTACTATTATTTACTAGATTCAGACATTGATTTTTCCGTGCTGGCCTTATTTTTGTAGAGTATACCTTGATAATATACGTTTATGAAATAAAATTTTGAAGAAAAGTGTTATAATGAACCTTTCTAAGCATATTTAATAATTTACCCATGTGATTTTCTAATCTTCATTCTTTGAAAACAATATGACTTACCCGTTATATGTGAGATTTCAGCACAGCCCTATCCCTGAGCAGCTAAAACCATACAGGTATAATTTCCGTAGAAAGGAAATAGAACTGGGAGAGATAGATAGAGATTATATGGGAATAGGCTGGAAATTATAGTTTTTATAAGATAAATGCAGAGATAAACAGGTCAACTTGAAAAATAATATGGCAGTATAGGGCTCTACTTTTATTTTACATCTCTCTCAGTAAGAGAGAAACTCTGTATGGCAAAAAACTAAAAACTGAAAAAGAAAAAGCATTTTTATCGGAAAATATGCGACTTTTGGAAAAAGCTGCCATGAAATGGGTTTTGCCGTGAAAGTTAAAATAGTAGTAATAAGGTCAAAAGGATCAGTCAGGTAACAAAAAGGAGATAGTAAAATTGGAATTCAGGCTTAATGGACATGGAAAATAACTTTTGGTTTTAGTGGTGCGCGAGACGTCGACGTCACCGGGGAAAATGTCGATCCTTGGCGTACATTGTGGACATTAAACAAGAGTTTCTATGAACTAAATTTACTCTACGTATCAATCTAAATGTTTTAAAATTATATGTATGCAAACATTAAATTGTGCACATATTATTATTGAAGAAATAAAGTTGCTGTGGATTTATAAAGATTTGAGATCACACGTACTAAAATCTTTTGTTTCTGAATA
Organism: Hetaerina americana; assembly: GCF_022747635.1. Classification (NCBI taxonomy): domain Eukaryota; kingdom Metazoa; phylum Arthropoda; class Insecta; order Odonata; family Calopterygidae; genus Hetaerina; species Hetaerina americana. The sequence continues at coordinate 44,284,598 of NW_027286181.1, forward strand.
TTACAAAATATCAATTTTAAGAAAAGGTATAACCGACATGTTATACGATATGTGTATAATTTATATTTTAGAAATGAGAGAAACACCGAACAAGATCTTACCCGATTATGGTTATGAATGAACTCTTATAAACTCTCAACCTTAGAGTTGGGTGGAAGAACGGATTATCTAGCCTCAATGGCGCTCCAATAAACACTTTTGATTATCACTATTATCCGGTATTTTCAGGTATTAATCCATACTTCAGTCAGGCTCTAATAGATCACTCTAACGACAGTTTCTAAAGTACGAGGGTGATTCGAAAAGAAAGGTCTCCTATTTATTTTCATGAAAAATCAAATTTATTCTCGATTTTGCGTACATCGTTGGAAAGGTTGAGCATTTTGCTTTTTTTCTGCATAGTCATGTTGACGATCAATCGCTTTTTGAATAAATGTAAGCAGCTTTTTGATACCGGGGTCGTACCTTTCTCCCGCCGCGTCACGAAGCCAACTGACCACTGCTTCTCCGATATTAATTCATCGCCATTTAGTGGAAATGTACGGTGAGAAGTGTATGGACATCAAAAACGTGAGGAAGTGGTGCACGGAGTTTTTTTATGGCCGGGAAAACGTCTACGATGAGCAGCAGTCGGGGCGGCCGAGTGTGCCGGAATCAACGGTGGCTCCAATTGACGAGATGGTGCGCAATAGCCGGAGAATTGCCCCTCTTGAGATAAAAGAAGGTCTTAATGAAGAGAGTGGCTACTTCTCCGTGCAGAATATTGTGTTGGAGGTCCTCGGTTACAACAAGGTGTCACACCAAAGGAGTGTGTTTGCATCATGACAATGCACGTCCACATGTGTCACATCAAACGACCACCCTACTCAATGAATTCAGCTGGAATATCATCAACCACCCTCCTTAAAGCCCGGAAGTTTCACCCGCGACTACTCCTTGTTTTACGCTCTCAAAGAAAACCTTGGAGGACAGAAATTTAAGTCAGATGTGGAAGAAGTGCAAGAAGCAGTCGTCAGTTGGCTTCACCCTCGTAATATTAGAGAGGATAGAAATCGCAGAAATTTCCAATCAGTTAAAAAATACTTGAGTGCCCAATATTCAGTTTAATCATCCAGAATTAGTCGTAATCAACGAATTTGTCTTAAAAATGAATGAAAATACGTACACAATTTCATATACTTATTGACAGCAGACGTTTATCTGTTTTGGATATTCATTCAGCCCGAATGAACTAATCAAATATTTACTTCTATAAAACCGATCTCCCACATATTTTACTTTTAAGGTTAATTAAACGAATTTATTCATAATTCATTATTTAACAAAAGGGAATCTTTTTGAAAAGGCATTACTTTTCAGGCCTCACGCAAATCAGGAGATTTGCTTCGAAAACAGACTCTTGCTAAAGCATGTGCGTTGGTTTACGAACTATGAATATTATTGACAGAAATTTTCTTACAAAAATGACCGGTTGATTTAATAAAAATCGCCAGCCATTTTGATGCAACTACAAAATCGCACTCAAATTACCGATTTTGTTCACTAATTGTATTTCACTTTTTATTCCATTAGCACGAAGTATGGAGACACCTCGCAAGGCAACTTAGGTGAAAAAAGCGGACTGTTGGCCAAAAATAATGGAAGGAACGTGAAAAAAAAGTAAAGGGAAAAAGAGAAGGGCGAAAGGGCCCGATGGGAGAACTTACTGTCAGGTACGTCGAGAAGGGAAACGGAACAAAATATAAAAATGCTGAGATGGGAAAAACGTGAGAGATGAATGACAGAAAGTGAGGTGTAGGAATAAACGCGACGAGATAGGAACGGTGACCTTTTTGGGGAGCAGGTTTGGGGAGCAGGGGGTTTGAGAGGGGGAAACGGGAAGGCGGGGGATCAGAAGAGGTTTGAGGGGCAGTGGCTTGAATAGGGTGTGGGAGAGAGCGAGGGGAGGGTAGCGGGGGGACGCGTGTGGTGAGGAGGGCGTGAATGTGTCCGTGTGTGCCTGTGGTGTGCGTTTGGGACTTTAGAGTGCCGTTTGCACGCGCGTCGGACAGAGGAAGTAAGGAAAGATCCAGAGTGCTTTCTCCTGTACGAGTTTGACGAGTTATTTGCGATGGGGTAGCTCGGCCACCCCCGCCGAAAGAACCCTTTAAGCGATCCGCGCGTTAACTCGGGGGTGGTCGGAGTGGGTCTTTAAGGGGATGGTAGGAAGGGGTGGAAGGTGTGTTGGACGTCAAAAAGTGGAGAACGAAAGCGGTTGAGAAGATTTCGATGGTGTGAACGTTCAGCGCGAACCAAAGCTAAGTGCGTGTAATACGTGTACACGGTGGAAAATATTTTTGAAAAACTTTTCCTCCCTTCCATATGCGACTAGTTCCAGTCGCTTTAAGGATGTTAACATTTTTGGCATGACAAAACGGTGATTTATAATATTTGCTCTATAAAATCGATTTGCGATAACGGTACTTTCACTTAATTTTATCAATGTGTAGCAATCATTCAAATTCAAATAATGTCAAAGATTACCAAATTTAGAGAATATCTACTAGTTAGCATTCTTGCTAAATTACTAATTATTTGGTTGTCTATCGTTAAAGGAAGATTTTAACTACATTTATTAGCCCCTACTTAATTGACAGAAAACTTTACCGTACATGAAATTAAATCCTCCGATTATACCGACATTTTACCTCCGTTCCTTTACTTTTACCAACCTCTAACCTGGATTACTTAACGCTATCCTCTTTACCATAGTTTTTAACATCCCATTCCCGAACAAAACGCACCAAATCCACCTTTCCTGCCTCCTTTGGATTTCTCCCAACAATTCCGACTTCTACCACACCATACATAGCGCGTCCTCGTTAGTTCTTCTTTCAGACCACTTCACCTTTTCCATCCTTCTCCACACTCACATGTCAAAAGCCTCCAATCTACGTCTATCGTCTTGCATGAACGACAATGTTTCCGGGCCGTACAAAACCACGCTCCATAGCAAAGTTTTAACGAGCATTTATTTAACATCCTTACTCAACGTCCGTGCCACGTACTCCCTCCTTCTTGCGGAAGCATCTTTACCTAAAGCAATTTTTCTCCTTATATCTCTACTTCTTTGATCATCTTCGGCTCAAACACTTCCAAGATAGGTGAACTCTTCTATCTGATACATTTTATCCTTCAATTTTAACGTTTTTTAAATAATTCCTCCTTCTCGAAAACCTTATAGTATTTTCTTTAATGTATAAAGATATTTACGTAATCCTTTTTTGTTTATTGTAAATGTGTAATAGTTCCGAAATGTGCTATGAAATTAACAGGCCAATGTTAATGTAATATTGTTGCGTTTTGAATAATATTAAATTATTTCTTGAGATCTTAACCTTTTCATGTGCATAGGTATTCATTGCATTCATTTGCATGGGCCTCAACACGCTGTCCACCCATGGAACCCTTCGAAACTGCATCTCGGGTCACACGCACCACTCGCTCATACGGCTTTCGTTGCAAAGATGGACGTCAGCGTATTATAAACGTTCAGGCGGGCACTGCCCGAGAGGGCTCGTCGACCGGGCTTGCAGTGGGGGTGACGTACCACTAGGTCACTGAATGCAACTGTTTTTCTTTAATAGAGTCAGATACAGTTAAATAAAAATAGTATTTAAGACAAAGTCTTCCTATACACTAAATGTATTAAATGTGTTTCAAAGCACTGATCGGTAAGTTGTTTTTAGTTATAAATATTTTAAACAGAGTAAATTAACTACTTAATTTCTTAGGGTATTTATTTCTGATGCATATGGTTTTATTCGATATTGAAATTGTTGTACATTGGCAAGATTACAACCATGATATCAGGGTTTGAACAATTCTTTCCATTAATGTAGTAAATAATTCATAAAATAAAATGTGTGAATTGCAAACACTCGATCAAATGATTAATTTAAAAAACTAAAATGAAAGCTTGATTTTTACTTTGCAGTTTTATAGTTGGATATGGTATGACAATTAATTAAGTAGTCACTCTAGATCTTTCAAGCGTATTAAATGGAAAAGATAAAAATTGCGGATAGGAATTAACCTGTTGGTGGGAGGAAATGGGGCGCGGAGTTGATTAGTGGTGTCCATAGACGGAATAGGGAGCGAGTCCCATGGCTTGAACGGATGAGTTTACTCGATCCAAAGGATTATAACGAGATGACATCTACCCAGTTGCACATGACAGCAGCCCGAGATGCCTTCTGGAGGTGGGATAATAGAAACTTGAGCTGGAGCTAACATTCTTTATGTCAAGTGGTCAAGACACAAAAAAACACAAGTTATACGATTGACCACGAGATGAAATTCAGTCGTTATTTAGAACTAAATTTTTAGCATTAAATAAAGTAGTAACTGCACCGACTAGCATAAGTCACCAAGGCCTTAGACAGCATAATCCACTGTAGATTACGTGTAGGTCACTCATGACGCCGCGTTTATTTGTCATCAGTATTGTTGGCTGCTTTAGTAGTCCATGCATACACAATATGTGCAGATGCACACAAACCCTTTCAGCAAAACATCTGCGATTATACAAGATAGAAAGTCTGTATTAAAACAAATATTAAATGCCCAACAATATGGGGTATGATTTAAAAGCTGGAGATAAAACGCATTGCATCGTTTATGCGAGATATAATTTTACCCATGGCGTCAGAATATAAGGGGGAATTTCTCTTTTTTATTTACCCAATCCGAGTACGAGAAGGTTTCTTTTTATTTAATGCTCGAAGAGTATATTCCTGTCCATTGAAAAGAAAGACTCGGTACTTTTCAACAGATTTTTATTATAAGGTGTAACGCGTTTCACCGACTTGCGGCATCATCATCAGGTACAAATTTACTTAACAACAACAAATTTACTTAACGCACTGTTGCAATGTTGTTCTCACACAGCTTATATTCTCGCACTTTTTAACAACAGTGCGAGAATATAAACTCTCAGGACAGAGTGGGAGGAAGGGGAAGGAGGGCCTGAGAGGGGAGGGGGCAGTCGTTGTACCTTATAATGAATATCTATGGAAAAGTACCAAGTCTTTTTAATATGAATATGAAATACTTCCACGAGTGAAGCCTGAAAAAGTAGAAATTAAGAATATTCCTAGTTTAATTTATAATAATAATTTCAATTCCAAAGTTTCAGCAACTTATACCCGTTATTTGAAAAAAATATCCTTTTTAAAAAAGTTACATTACTATTATTTCAATTTAGAGAATTCTTATGGTATTCTGTAGTGACAAAAATGATACAAACCGTAATTAATAATCATATTTTGCCGTACTGAATTGATTTATATGAACCTAATATATTTATACATATTTTAATAATACTTTAATACACATTTTAGTTTTTAGGAAATTGTTTTATCGAAGTGTAGTAAGATTTTAAAGGGCACGATAGAGTGTAAAAAGTAAGATCTACGGTATAACTGAAAGAAGAGATTAAGCTTATTAGACAACAGGCTGGCCAGCAAAACCTACGAAGATATGGAGTTAATAACATGGTGCAAGTCATCATGATAGGTAGAATTAAAATGTTAGGGACCTCCTGACTCCTACCTTGAAATCGTTAGCCTTTAACTTACCTTTAAATCAGTGCATCTTGAAGGTAACCAAGTATTATATAAATATATCCTAACCATCAACGTGCTATTGAGTAAAACATTGAACCTGTTCTCTCCAAAGAGAATATAGATAAACAGGTAAGTTGAAAAAATCCACCTAAATCAAAACTGGACAATAAAGTTTCAAAGGACATACAGGTACCTTTACTTTTACGCCCGCATTATACCCTGCAAAACACATCAAGCATATGCGCCAGAGAGGTAATTCTCCTGAACAAGATGAATGGAAGCATCAAAATTAAGGTTTACTTAAATAATGCTTAGAATACTTCAAAAGTATCATAACTTAATAATTCATAAGAAAAGTATCACGATATACATTCTTTAGATACACTATCCTTCGAAAGATATGCTCCAAAAGGTAACGGGCTCAACCTTGTGAACATTCATCTTGAAGAAAAAGGCTAAATTTGTGTTCTTCCTCAAAGATATTCTTTGTGCTCATAGAGTTTGAATTGCACATATCAACCAATGAACGATTAATTGTACGTTTTTGGACTGAAAAGGAGTCGGCAGAAGTTGTAATAGTTGGAGAAATTAATATTGAATGTATGTATTTTCCAGAGATAATAGGAGTAGGACCCAAAATTGAATCGGCAAGTAAGAAATTTTAAGCCTTCCAACCAGGCATACTATTATTTCACCCAATGTTTTCTCTAACTGAACTTTCCTTTCTCTGAAAACTTTGCTCATAAACAGCTTTAATTTTCCGAATCATGAAACATATTTAATCTCCAACAGTTGGTACTCAGATTAGTCAGACCACTCTTCAAATCATACCATTTATCTTTTTTCTTACCATGAAGCTAGAACTAATTTTTTTATATTCATAGGTAACTTGTTTGTATGTCATACTGCAGATGTACAGAAATATCTCTGAGTATATGAGTAAAAGCTTATATTAAAGAGCATTATTCCGCTATCAATATGTTCGATTCCCCAATTATCACTACGAGAATTAAAACCATACCTTCCAGTTAATGCCAACTTCCTGGTCTTTGTTCATTCCAAGGTCTACAGTTTCATCTCAAATTTATTAATAAATAAATTCTAATGGGGAAAAGATTTCCGGTATGGCATGGAAACATTGAAGTGTAGAATTCAGCTGAATTTCAGCGAAAAAAATTAAACAAGAAAATTGGAGCGATTTGAGAATCAGATTTAGTGAGGAGCACATCATAAACGTAAAATGACACATAGTAATACTGCTGTGTAATTATACGTTTATGATGTACTTCTCTCAAAATATGATTCTCAAATCGCTCCAATTTCTTTCTAGGGAATCTAAATTATAAATTGCATTGCAAAAAGTGTAATTGTGCATTACGTGTAAAAGTGGTAGTTGAAATTTGTCTATATTTCTCCCGTCAAACTTTTATCGTCAGTAGAGAGAGCATTATTAAATTTGTTTTATTTAGTGCGCATTCTCGGCTGTAAAAAAGCAAAAAAAGTTGTACGTAATGCAACCTCTCACGGCATTCTCGCTTCCCCGCCCGATATTCTTGCGCCAGGAAATTCCCCCGTTCTCCCGCTCGTACATTCGGCGCGTCACGGCAGTCACATCCCTCAAGGTTGCACTCAAATCTTCATCTCGACTTCCATTTCTTTGGCGGGGGAGATTACGCGCGTGAATAATTAGCCGGAGTCGATAGCGCTGTGCCCGGGGTGACACCCGAGGGTGCGGCCCCCCAGGGTGAAGGCTGCGGTGCGGTCGTCACGTGCGCCATTAACTTTCAGGGGTGGTTTGGACCGACCGCTCTCCCTTGTTCGCTGGAGAAATGGATGATATTTTTTGTAACCCGCAGGCATAATCACTGCCGTCCGTGACGACGGTACGAAGTCCGTGTCCGTGTCATTCTGAACGTACGTCGTTATTGAAAATTAGTTCGTCAACTTATCGACCCAAAATGCCATAATTTAAAATACGTCTTGAGCACTATTTTTTAGCAAATTATCTTGAAGACTTGTTAATCAGTCCATTTGCGATTAAAATTCTGACTGATTATCCATGTTACTAAATAATTGATAAATCTATGCTAATAAATAAATGCTATTATTTTACAAAAGAAGAACTTGGGTACAAGATTTAATTTTGTGCCATGTAGACCCAAATTTTCGCTAGCAGTTTAGTCTATAAACCAGGCGTTTGAGGCTCTTAATTAGAAGAAACAACCAAGAAAGGAAAATACTTCTAGCCTGGACATCAATTAATCATTATCAACATTTTTTCTCTTACGCTGTTAAGGTATTTAAAATGATTGCAAAAGTGAAGAGAATATTAGACTTCGTAGGGATTTTGTGCCATCGAAGAAATATAGAAGTAGAATAATTAGGCCAATCAAATTGGCGGGCTCACGTGAAGTGGGTAAGGAAATAAAAGTTAGTGGAATACAGTGAATTGGAGAAAAGGTAAAGTAGTTCCATGCATAATGAGATGCAATAGGTTTAATAGAAAATAATGGAAGGAATCGTAGAAAGATAGGTTTGTAGAGTAGGATCAAGGATAAAATACGAGATGCGGGCGACGAAGATAGGCTACGTAAGGAGTGAAAGGATTGGCGGGAAGGAAGTAACGGAATAGCTTGGGTGGTTCTCTCAAACCAATCCCAGTGTGACAACCTTTGACGATAACAGCACTCTTTTCCATTCCCTCGTATAAATTTTACGCCGCTATTCTCCATTAGCGGAGATGAACTTTGTGAAACCATGTTCAAATGTTCCAAACAAGCTAACGCATTCAGGTATATTTCACGCTCGTTAAAGTGCTTCACGTCGACGGAAACTCCGGTAACGAGTGGCTTCACACACTGGTTTAGTATTCATCACTACCCTGCTGTCTCCTCGCGAGAAATATCGCTTCAAAAACATTGGTTTTGTCTCTTTTGCCTCGTGTTTTTTCCCTCCTCCTCTCCTTCTCACTCTCTCTCTCTCTCAAAATTTTTCTCACTCTCTCGCAGCGATTACACGGCGCTCGGTTTAAACGATTTAGTACTCTCCTCAGCGGCGCAATAATTGGCGCCGCGTCGCTTCACCTATATCATTCCTGCACTCCATTTAAGCCCCCGAGTGCACGAGCGGAACAGGCGCGGCGCACTGGGGTAAGGCTCCGAAGAGGGGACGGGGAACGGGGACGGTGAGTGTGTAGGGGAGAGGGGACGAGGGAAGGAGAACTTGCGAGATCCGGGGACGGAGGGTACGACCAAAGTACGAGAGAGGGTGGAGGGGGGTATAGAAAGCGGCTTAGAGAGAACCCCTCGGGTCATTCCCCGCCTTGGCATAGTCCCACATCGGGTCAAAAGCCGCTTCCGAATTAGTTGCGCACCCGACTCCGTTCTTCATCCACCTCTCTCTTACACGTTTAGCTCTTTCCAACCGGCCCGCCCCTCCCCCCTTCCTTTCTAGCACTTTTCCATTTCTCCGCCCCTACTCCCCATTGCCTAGGTACCTCCCCAGGTCAGTTCCTTATTCTGTCACAACGTTTTACGAATTAGCGAACCTCTGATTAAAGGATAAAGGCTACGGCTCGCACAGAGGAAGTGGAAATTGCTGTATACACCAGCAATTAATTACCGTTAAAACAGGATTCACTATTTACATGACTGCTAAATTGACAAGTTGGATAGACGGTTTTCTGCAAGTGTGAATTGAATATGTTGCTGAAATGCCTTGCACAGTTGTTTTAGTCTTTCGGATCATTGGTTTGGATAATTAATTTTTAGACTAATCGTTTAGTTAGTTAGAAAAGTCCTTTTGAAACCTATGGACGAGTATTTCACTTATGGTCGTTAATTGCTTTTTTGTAATTCTCAGAGTACGTGTCAAAGTTGTGAGGCAAGCTCAATATGCAAAAATGCATGTTTTTTAATCTTTTTAATACAATTAAGTTGAAATTTTTATGCACTATATGAGATCGCTCCAGATTTAGTATTTTAAGTTACAGTGCTAAAATGTGGCTGCATCAAGTTATGCATTATGGCTATCCATACGCAAAATCGAGAAATCATGGAGTTTAGTCCAGGAGAGAAACACCAAATTTTGAAATAGAATAACCCATAGATTGATTATGCGTTTTAAATTGAACTAAAGCAATCCTGAAGCATTAAATAATAATTATCTAATAAATAATCATTACTTTGCACTATAAAATCGATACTGGAAAGTGGACTAGTAGATAAGTGAAAAAAGGTAATAGGGAAAAGCCAACATTTCATTCGAGTCAAGGAAGAAATAACACTTGAGATTCATTTTTTACACGTTCGTAGAGATAAAATTTGGGTTTTAACTAGTGGACCAGTTTAAAAAAGGCTACACATTATCAAATATCAAGGTAATTCATCAAAAATAATATCATAACATCATATCATTAAACTACGATATCGTATAATATTCAGCAAAAAGCGATTTATAGTAATCTAGACTTTTTGGAAAAACATTGAAGGATTTACTGATAAAATAACTAAGGAAATAATCTTTTGATTTATTAATCAAATTATGCACCAATGTCGTGTACATTTAATTGAATTTATCAAACCCCCAAGATGAGCATTAATCAAGATTAAGTCAACCAGGTTTCAAATTCAACGTTTAAATTTTTTCCGCCTTCTTTTAGTATTTAATAAATTTTTCAGCTAAAATGTCCATAAATGATTTATCTATATCTACCAAGCAATCTTGTAATATGAAAGGCGTTACAACTTTATTACTTCAACATTGGCTTTTTAAAGTGATGGGTGTGAGTTGTCGTCATTTCTGATTAATAGTAGAAATAACTTAAAATAATAGTAGAAATAACTTAAAATAATAGTAGAAATAACTTAATACACACTATCAAGTCATGGAAATTTTAGCATATAATTGCTAATTTCCCAATCTCAATAATGTATCTTTTCAAAATGGTATGCAAGTCCATTATTTGCGGTGAAGTAAAAGCATAGGACCATTAAAACTCATTTAAATAAAAAGCATGTAATATTATTGTAATTATATATGATTAAACAATATTGTGACAGCATTAGCACATGTTACAATATTCTAAATCAGCGTAAATATCCAAATTAGTAGCGAAGAACTCACAAAAATACTTTTTAATGCAAGGTTTATGGCCATATTAATAACAGAAAATGAAAACCATCAATGTTTTAAGTAATCAATAATAGATTCTCACAGTTAAATTTTAGATATTGAAAACTGATTTTGATTTGAAAACTGAAGATTTTGCATAGTTATTATACGCTTCGAGTTAACTTAAAAGTTAATATAGGAAGTATGGCAATATTAAAAAAATCCTAAAGTAAAGATAACCTATAATTCGTATCAATTTTGAAAATTGAGATTTAAAACCATTATTTTTACTTCGTCTATAATCTTCATTCAGTTTTTTATTTCTTCAACTTTTAGGTGTTTAATTTATATTTACGTCAATATTAGACAGGCTATTAACAATGAATTGTAAGAGTGCATTGTGCTTTCAAAAATTCGAGAACAAGGCTGTTCATTGATATGCGAAACACGAAAATTTAAAAATATGCAAGCGTAAGGAGGATTTCCTACCAAAACAAATTAAGGAAATGAAAGTTCTTAGATACGTTAAATATTCGCTAGTTCAAAATATAGTATCCCTAACACATTTTTAACGTATTTAAAAAAAATCTGTAAAATGTAGGCCAAGTTTTTTAAGATTTTCAGAAACAGGTTAACGTAGGTTGCTGTTTTAGAATTATTCACGACCATATTAAGCAAATACCAATCCTAGAAAAAATCACCATGAAAACTTTATATGGATAAATTATGCTTTTATATAAGATAAGCTGTCTAATAAGATAACTATCGTTTCCGAGTGTATCAGTGTCAATATTAGTTGAACATATTTATCACTTATCACTAAAGTAGTAAACGGGAAGTTGATAGAATATTGAAATTCCTCCGTTTTTAAAGTAAATGTCTACAAATTAATTAATATTTCTCATTTTTCGGTATAAATATAAGTGAATGAAACAATGGTTGAAATTTTTAAAAGCTGGAATATGTTACTTTAAGTATATTCTGTGTCTGTACGCACGTCCTTCCCGTTCTTATTCATTCAAGGCTCAACCGCTAAATCAGATATAGAGCTGCACTTTTGATTGAGGAGCCACGTAGTAATTGCTGGAAGGTTTGGAGTGCAAAGCACGTAGAAAACTACGAAGACGACCGTAGGGGTAGAGATTTTCCAAAAGACTCATTTACCTAGTTACAGGATCAGCTTTTATGCACAGGAATTTCCTCAAAATACTTCTGCATTGCTTGCTCCCACAGTTATGCCTGTAGTGTAGGAATTTGGTTCCACATTTTGTTGTAAACCAAAATAAATGTTGAGGCAGCATTATAGGGTACACAGATAAATTACTTGTGCTTAAAATTCAGAGTGCAACAGAGAATGAAGGCAATTCAATTTACCCCATGCACAAGATTCTGCATACAAGAAATCACATTAGGTATGTTTTCATTACTGCTCCCTTTAAAAGAGAATGGTTTCAAGAGTATTTGGCGCGAGGCTTTCTTGTTTTGCTACGTATCAAGCATTTTGTGGTTCAGCATTTCTCTCACTCTGCAGTGACTGTCTTGTGGAGCTAAGGGAAGCGCCTCGCTCTTGTAGACAGTCGGTGCAACGTGAGAGAAACGCTGATTCGGAAAATACTCCAAATAGAGCAAACCTCGAAAGCCATCTCAGCTTGATCGATTCACTTAGGAAGGCGACGACTAACGGTCGTCGCCGTTCACTGTCGTAATTTGAAAATTATCGAATTAATTCCAGTTGATAATTATTCACAAAAAACTTACAAAAAATCTTGTATCGCCTACGATAATAGTCAAATGAGTTCTCAAAAATGCTTAACCCGTTGAAGTAGAAACTATTGGATAATGGACTTTCATAGTACATTGACTTCTCTAGGGATACTTAAGGTCAATGAGGGAGGAGTCGCTCCAAATGGGTCAAATGTATGTTAACTCAACGAAATTATTGTGGAAATACATCGATAATCGACTGAGGTGACCAATATCAAATGCTTTAATTAAATTGAACGAGTGTGGAATGCTAGAGGATATTAATTACGGTGGAATTGTTGAAATTGCTTCATTTGAATGGTAACTTAATTATAATACCAATTGTGACTTCCTAGGGAAAGAATAAGTAGAAGATATTTAGAAGAATAAAGACAGATGTAGTAGGCAAAATAGCGTTTGCGAGAAATATGTCTGTCAGAAAAAGCAACTATTACTGACTAATACCTCTAAAATGGCCATTAGGAAGAAATTTGTTGAAATATGTACAAAAAGTCTACATTTATTCGATTTCAGAACTATTCAGTAGGAGAGAGAGATGAAAGAAAATTGGAGGGGGTGGAAATATGATACTGTGGAAGAAAGCTGAAAATAAAATGGATGAAATGAATTAAAATTATAGACACAGAATTCGGTGCGGTTGGAGCAAGGAGCTATAAGGAAATGAAGAGAAAGATCAGGGAAAGGGGATTGTGTGGAGAGCTGCTGCAAACCAATCAGATGATTGATGACTGATGATGAACTTATCTGCATTTAGTTTTCGTTATATTGTGACATTGCTTGTTGATTTTGACCTGTTATCACGCCTGATGTCCCACAGTTACGAAGTCTAGGTCTCGTAGAAAATGTGTGCATGTGGAATTATAGTGTGATTCCTCCAAATAGTTTATTAAATTAATCATTCCTTTCAATCGGGAAATATATAAGGTTTTCATATCGCAAGATAGCTACGACTTCATTTGAGATAAGTTAGACCAAACAATTAAGTTCATGTTTTTCTTTCCATACTCGTCCCACCATTTGTCACTCCAAACATTCAGTAGTAGACACCCAATAAGCCATTCTTCACATACGTCTGTTTGCTTCAGGTTAACATCTGACACAACAGAAACGTCTTTTCCAGAATACCAGCCCAAATTCCACGGCGAAATGAGTTTAAAATGAGTTTTGCTTCCATTAATTTTGTGTTTATCCCCGTTTCACCGCGATTCGGTTATCGTAATAGCATCACACTCTTACCCCACACTATCACCAATCCATCTGCCGACAGAAAATTCGAGATCCCACGCCCCCATTTCTTTCTGCCTCACTCCCTTGAATTGCGCACCACTTTCACTTCATCCCTATCCTCCCTTCACCCCGAGGCGGATACTCTTTCCGTGTCCCCCATCTCCACTCCGGTCCTTAGCCCTCCCGAATAAACCCCTATTCCAGGTCAGCTCCAAAAACTACACCCATATCTCTTACAGTATCCTTTCTCTTTCCCATCCTCCACCCATTCTTATCTTCCTTTCATCCTTCATTTTACCGCCGCCAAACTTTTTCCCTTCGATTCTCTCCCTCCTTTCTCCATTCTTCCTTTTCCTTTTCTTTTTTTCGATCTATCCTCCTCCTCCCTTTCAAAACCTTCTCCTTTTGAACGCGTTATTTCTTTCTTCTTTTTCTCCTCTTTTTACTATCACTCCCTCTCTCACGCTCTCTCTCTCTCTCACTCTGGTCCGACATCATTTTTCGCTTTTCTTCAGTCCCGCCGCAACCCATCACCCCCGTCTACCTTGTTTACCCACTCCTCCCCGTTATTTCCTACCCCATACCATCGATTCTTTTCTTGTTTTTAGTGCCAATATTTATATTTCCAAAGCCTCCCTACCTCCTCCACCCCCTCCTCGTACCTTCCTTCCCTTACTTTTCTTCCATCTCCTCCTCGCTCTATCCAACCCCTACTCAAGCTCCCCCACCTCTAGTTTTTGCTCCCCTGTCGTCCTCCCCTACTCTCCTCTGCTGTTCCTTCATCCTCTGTGTCCGTTAAAAAAATATGTTCCGTTCCTCGCGGAATAGCTCTACCGTGTAATCCGAGGCTCGAATCATATTTTTTAATTTTTTTGGGGTGTTAAAAAGGTTTTTTTTTGATACTTAAGTAAGTAATTATTCCCTTTTGGAATCCACATTAACAATATGTTGAGACTTTGAAATTTGTACTATTGGGAGATCGGAAAACAAGAAAATTTCGAGTGAGTTGGTAACCTCTTCTAAGATGTAAATATGCCCCTACCTAATTCCATACGCTATACATGTATTGAAACTTATAAATCATTGTAAAATTTGTAAAAAATTAAGACAATATTATAATCTTCCAATTTCATAAAAATACGACAACTGTACGTTTTTTAGCGTATATTAGAGTAAGAAATAAAAGAAAATTATATAAATGTGGAAAATTGCTGAATTTACACTTTAAATTAAGTTTTTTCGTGTTATTCACGGTCTCATATTTTTGTTTAATACTGACTTGATCTATGCTAAATCTTAGGAAGTAAACCAGAGTCTGGGTGAGATTTTGGAGAATTTGAACTTAGATTTATTTTATTTATATTTATAGTGAAGATAAAAAATAATGTTAAAGGACAATAATTTACCCAAATGTCCACGTTTCAGAGTTCTCATTCATTTCTGAAATATTTAAAAAATACATTTCGGTAAATCCTTAATCCGGTACTTAACAGTCAACTCAAAGTATAAACTTGTTTGGTAATTACTTATCCTGCGGTTAAAGTTGACCGATTTTTTCAAATATAATGCATTTTAAGCGCTGCAAATTCCCTTGCGCCCTTTTCCTTCCCATTCTTTTACTTGACACGTGTTACCAATCCCTAGAGTCACAATGATAACAATGAAATGAAGAAGCCACTGCAGGGATGGAGAGCTTGGACTCTAAAATAAGAGAATACGCTCATGAGCACGGATTGTAGTCTTTGAGATTCCAACATGACGATTAATGCACAAAATAATCCTGAGTGATTGAAATTCAATACAAGTAATATTAGACATAGTAGCAGAATAAATTTTGTTTATGTAGATTGTAAAATATTAAAAAAAGAGCTCATGAGTATTTTACAAGCAGTGACATAATTAACACGACGATGGAATATAGAGTTCCTGCCATTCGTTGGAGAGGAATGGAAAACATAAAAAGGAGTAGAAGATGAGGGAAAGAGCGTAATAGGAAAGAATATGTAATGAAGAAGTAGAGTCTGTAAAATTATTATGACCAAAACAGGTGTTTTATAACTCAATAAGGATACGTCTTGCCTTACGCAAACTTATCGGAACCTACCTATAATCAGTAGGCTTCCTATGGAAGATTGAATGAAGGTAGCCTCAATAAAAAGGAAGATAATTTTCACTCAAGGTACCCCAACCGACTGCTTACCCTATCGTTTTTTGCCGAATCTTATCCTGTTCTGCTTATTTTCCTCAGATTCTCCTCATTCACAGTTCATTTCCTCTCATCTCCCAACCATATTAGTTTTCCACCATTCACTCCACGTTTTCCCGCTTCTCACCTCCAGCCTCACTCCCTTACCCCGATCCTAGGTTCGATTTACCCTCCCGCAAACCTAATCCCTTCCCACCCGGGTCGTTTTCCCCCTCACCCTTCCCCTCCTGGACCTCATACCCCCCAATCCCATTTTCCCTTCAGGCTCACACTTCCGGCCCCCCCATCTCCGATGCCTCCCTCCCCTTCTCTTCCGCGCCGCCTAAAACGCCACTCAGTCGTACCCGTTCCCCTCCCCAACCCCCTTCCTCGTAGCAAGAGGTCCTATTCCCTCCCCCTTCGCCAATCTACCCCCCTTTCCCTTCCTTCCACTCCCCCAATTCCCATCCTTCCTTGGCACGAACGCAGGGCCCATTATTAATTCGTTGCCAGTGCACTGCAATCCCTTTTACCCATGAATGCCGATAACGTTCCCTTGGCCTCCGGGCGCCACAGCCCGCCCTCCTTCAAAAGTGCTTTTAGTTAAGGGCACTCCGCAGCCGCGCCTCGTTCCAGCAAAACCTCTCTCTCTCTCCCTCTCAAACTCCCTCTCTCTCTCCAACTCCCTCCATCTCTTTCTCTCCCTCTCTCTCTCTCTGTCCCTCACCCTGTACCCGTACAACCAACCCTCTGAGCCATTCGATCCCCACACCCCCAGATCGCAAAATTCCACTCCCGCGCCCCAGAGCCCGCCCGCTCATGCCGACTATGAACTAATAAGAAGCGCGGGAGATGTGTGTGTGTGTGTGTGTGAGTGTGTGAGAGGGAGCTGGAGACGGTGAGCGGTTGCTGAGAGCGAGTCTGTGGCATCAGGAGCGGGAATTCACATGATCCATTCATTGATTGATGATGCTTCACTAAATCTTGTTTTTTAGATCGCGAAATGATTGGACGATTGCGTAATTCTTAACACGGGGAGTTGTCGGATGCAAGGGAGTTATTTATACGCCTTCCACGATTGAGAAGGAATAATTATTGCGGTGGCGGACCCCGCCTCTTAACTCTCCACCGCAACATTAGAGGGCAGGCACAATGACCCATTAAGGAAGTGGTGTGCGGGGTTTCTTAATTTTTTTCTCGCTCCCATTTGGCCATATTGCACCATCGAGAAGGCGTAATTTAAGTCGAAATATCTTTGGTCTTTTGAGAAGTTTCATGATTTGCTTTTTAAGTAATGGTAAATGATATGCATTATTGGGTAGGAAAATAATGCTGCATAGTTTACCCACAATACTTAATATCAGAAAGGTTCTGAGATAGATGTTATTTCCTTGAGGTAAAAACTTTGTTAGGACATTAATAATGCTTGTTAGCGCGAGACCTCTAACGAAAATATTTGATTTTCTGATGTCAATGTACAGGAGAAACTATGAATTCAAGGGAATCAAAGTAAATTGTTAGCAACTGCAGATAACAATGTAAGGAATTTATTTCATTCTTTATGCCATTACCTTCGTTCGTTTATTTATAAAATACATTAGAAATAAAATCTAATATTCCAATGTAAGGAGTTTGGTATCATAAGTTCAATCACGTATTCGAAAATATTAATGACTCCTAGCAATAGTCAATTAATCCGTGGTAAAAAAAGATAGAGTACTCAGCTGAAATTTTAAAGGTGAATTTTATAAAAAAATGTGCCGTAATACTGAGAATATGTATTCAAAATAATATGAATTATGAAAATTTGTTCTCCGTGAATCTCACCAGAGTTTTTAATGGAAGATGGTAGAAAACATTAATGAGAATATTAAGGAGCGTAAAAGGTCACTTGACTATGTTTATTTCACTACGTTTAACATAACAATAAGATTCCCTTGAATCTAATTTGAATGTAAGCCTTGCGAGTTTCTTTTCGGAATCATTTCGCTCATTAAATCGTTTCGCTCATTCGATCATAGCTGTAATGCACGAGAGGAAGATCTTACATCAAATAAAAATAATTGATTTTTTGTTTATTCGTATCCCCATAAAATTTCCCCAATTGCGCAATTCACTATCAATATAATGGATGTGGAAACATAACCTACTGATTTGAAGGGTTTTTTTTTAATTCAAACGAGGAACTGCCAAATGCTGCCAAAATCTGTACCACCCAAAATATTCAGAAAGAAACCTCAGTAGTTTTAATAACTGAAGTATTATTTAGAGATTTTCATTTATTATTGGTACAAAATTGCGATCTGAGATATTATCTATCAGCTTACACCTTTACATGACCGTAAAAAAGGTTAACACGAGAATGTAAACGTGTCCACAGTTGTAATCTGTGGCAGGCAAGTCCAACATCAGAATAGTCAGAATCAAATTACCTTGGAGAAAAGACCTCTGGATATTATGTTATAATATCATCTTACATCCTTCACAGACTAAATTGAAAGTACGCCTTAACTATCTCGGTATTTATCGGCTTGTCATCGCGAAATGATAACCTTCAAAACCAGAACGTAAATGGAAACTTAATTGGTAAATTAAAGAAGTATACCCCTAAAAGTTTTCTAATCACGAGCCAGTTAATTAGAAGAAATCCATTGGAGGTAAGGAATTTCAAAACACCATCTATGAGGGGAATAGAAAGTACGCGAGAGATATTTATTTTAGTTACTATTAATTAATATTATTCCTCAAATCAATTAGGATAATTTTTCCTGTGGTTTTGCGACACCTCTTCCAAGTACAATTTTGTCATTTTAAGTATATGTATTGACATTAAAAGTTCGGTCATACAACGACTTACCCAGAGATACTTGTCCTCCGTGTATGAAATTGGGAAGAATCGAGTGTATGGAATCTGGTATAATAAATTGCGTCTCTAGAATTATAATCCTTCTTCTTAGAAGATAGAGAAAAGAATAATTGACGCTAGTTGAAAATTTAAAACAAATTGATAGGTTTCGTCCCCATTCGGAGGGTATTTTGGGATAGAAATTACTTAAATTAAACTTAAGTCTCTTTAAAACCAGTATCTCAAATGCATTAACTATCACATAGCAATTACAATTGGTCATTCCACCGTTAATTTGCGTCATTCGTTTCCTAATTTAGTTCAATCATCTTTGTTTCAATTTGAAATAATCATTTGAATTTCACTTGAAAGTCTATTATGGTTTGTTTTTGCGTAGGTTTTTCAAAAAAATAGATCGTATGCCTTATGTCATTATTAAACCACAAAATTTGATTGAGAATTTCATTGGGTATTTTGAAGATTAATGTTAAATGAAATTAAGCAGCTACCTAAAGCAATTCCTCTTTATAAAAGTAATGCTATTTTTATGATGTATCTTCAAATTATATCCTCTCGTTCGCAATAAGATTCTAAGTCTTCTTAAGCGTGGATGATTCTCAGTTTCATTTGTACTTAAGTCGTCAATATTGTAAAATATGTTAGTTCAAGACTAACGTAAGTCAGATGATAGGCTTATAAGACTCAATAAATGTTTCACTACACACATAGGCCTGCTTTATGATGTAACAAGTACCTTTTACGAGATTGGTACATAAAAGCCTACTTACGAGGTTTGGTCGGGCGTAAGCTGGGGCCTTGCGTATAGGAGGCTTATGGGGACTCTTTCATCTCTACAGCATAACTGGAAGATGGTTTAGCTTGTTCAAAGAGAGGAGACAATCAATTTTAAAGTAAGGTGGACCCTGAGCCCCTGTCACTGTTCCAATGGAAGTTAACGTTATCATAAATGCCACCATTATGAGAGGATATCGCCAAATAACGTTCAGATTAGTATTATATTCAAGTATATTTAAAGTTGCATGTTCAAGCCTTCTGCCACTTACACTTTGGTAACAGAAAAATTCCGAAACATTGTATACTAGAGCAACAAGGCGTTCAGGCTTAGTTTTATTTGTAACTGAATTTGATCTTAAAGGAAAATCAGGAGTTTATTTCGAAGTTTATCGCTCAACATAAAACATTGCTATATTGTATTGTACCCGAGATCAAACTATACAATTCGATGAGGAAATTTCCACTTTAAAAAAAAGCGAAAGTGGCGGATTTTGCTGAGAAAAATTTGGCCATATCATGTTCGATAGTCTGGAATAGCTGTATCGGTATGACGGACCAATGCACATAAATGTAGTATCATACGCTGCAAATTCTCAAGTAGTATTCTTAAAGACAATACAAATCGAATTAGGCTTTTTTTCAAAGCAACTGGGCGGATGCCACACCACAATAACATACAGCCGCACATAAATTTTGTCTTAAATACCTTTTAAAAATTGATATGAATTGAATTCCTAACACTTCATATGATCCAGACCTAACTCTACTTGACTCTTTCCAGTTACCAATTTTGAAGAAATATCTTCGTGAAAACAGTTTTTTATCATCAGAAGCAGGCTTATGCAAACTAAACTTGTTTAAAAATTGCAATGGTGGCTACTGACGGAGTACCCTGTTCAATAAAAACTCAACAACATATACATTACACATTAAGCCAAGATTTGAACGTAAAATAATGTATTTGAACAATCAAATGTGCGGATAAAAAATGAAAATTTTTGTAAACAGTGCTAGTTCATTAATCTAAATAAAATTTTGAAAAGGTAAATATTTAAGCAAAATAATATTTATTTTAGTAAAAATGAATTTTATTATACATTTTTCCATAGATTTGTCAGAAAAATTGGACGCATAATGCCACTTAATAAGCAATTT
This sequence comes from Hetaerina americana, assembly GCF_022747635.1. NCBI lineage: Eukaryota > Metazoa > Arthropoda > Insecta > Odonata > Calopterygidae > Hetaerina > Hetaerina americana. The sequence goes on from NW_027286181.1 coordinate 44,305,287, forward strand.
ATTTTCATGTGGAAAAATTTCAAAGGAAATAGTAGTGTGTTCTCAAAGCATTAAATGACTTAAATATTAAAACGAGACATCATTTTCAACTCCAATTAATAAAGTATTGAGAATAAAGTTGGCTAAGACCTTTGTTTGGAGTGCATTGACATTTGGCTGCAAGAGTTGGATTGTGATGCGATCAAAGAAGAAACAAATGAATTCGTACAGGATTTAGTGCCGTATAATGGTACGATAAGTTGGACAGATCGATTGAAGAATGAGTACGTACTGAGGGAAGTAGATGAATGGCAGTCCTAGTGGAAGATATTAATAGATAGGCGAATGCATGGGTTGAATACCTGCTTCAGCATGAAGGGTAGGTGAACAGAGCTCTAGCATGGAATGTAGAATAAAACAATTTAGATGACGACTCAGATTGCAGCATGTGAATTAAATAATAGAGGGCATTGGGTGTGAATGTTTTAGGGAATTTATGAAGGAAGACAATAGACAGGTATGGGAGGCTAAGGAAAACCAATACTGATGGATTGATGAGAAGGGAAAAATAAATTTAAATAGATTCATTCTAATGAATAAGGCATTTAATTATCTACAAATATGTTTGAAAAATCTAATACACAAGCAATAAGAAATTTATGTCTTCAATTATTTATGAAACCTTTCTTTTAACACTTATCTTTATTTTAAAATTAAACAGTATAAGTTGAGCGAGTATATATTATGAGCACGGTGAAGCAGCAAAAATTCGTATTCTATTGCGTTTTTTAAATTATAAACCGTATATTAATACATAGTTTTACAAATATTTTTAAAACTTAACATTACACTACAGCGTTAAATACTTTGGTAAATAACTTCATCTTTATTTCATCATTAACTCTTAGCATAAAATGTAGAGCTGGTTATATTTATACCATTATATGTTGTATAATAGGTAAAGTAAATATATAAAATGCTAAAATTAAAAAAAATTAATTATATTGCCTATAAATCTTCAGGCTTTATTTTATGGTATACGGCCTATGAATATCATACCCGTTTTTCAAATTCTTAACTGCCTAAGTGTGCGTATTTTTTGCTATCTTGAACCTGATACCCAGTCTTGTACTCGTCGGCCTGATTGACAGCGCGCATTTTTTTCTCCTTAGAGCTGCCTTCCCTGCTTTATATAAGCACATCAACGTCTGAGAGAGAAGCAGTCGCGCCGACTTCCGACCTATAGCGTACAAAAACTACTGAGTCTCAACACGCGGAGTTCCGAAATGATGGAAGTCTCTCGAAGTAGGTAATTACAATCTTTCCATATATTTACATTGAGATACTCCTCACTTGTTGAAATAATACTGTAAACAACTTCATTTGTGTGCCAGAACATGATATGACGGTATCCTTGTCCCATTTCACGCTTCCGTGAGATGGGACACACAGGGCTTACGAAAAAACCTAGAACCCAGTGTACCCCATTTCACTGGGGAAGTACGTATGACAGAAGGAAATGGTACCACTTTTAATTATCAACTTACTCTCTTTTAGTAATTGGCAAGTAATTGTAGAATTATCAATGGAAAAATCCCTAGTTATATGCAAAAAGTGTTACATTTGTTATGGAATGGAATGGATCGTTATGGAATAAGGTTTTTATGGAACTCTGAATGTAGCATGGTTTTGTATCACAGTGAAACATGATCAATAAGCAAGATGATAGGTGTAGATTAGAGAATTTTGAGATGTGTATGTGACGGAGGACAAAAAAGGTGAATTGGATAGGCAATAAAATACAAGAAATTCCTAGGTATTGTAAGGGAGGATAGATAGATAGATAGATAGAGGTCTTTATTTGGGCGAAATTGAGACCTAATGGTCCCTTCTTCCATTTAACCCATAGGAGGAGAGGGGTCTGATGGGAGAAATACCAAGGAGACCGTCATGGTGGGTACAAATCATATTGATTGGAAAGGGAATGTAAAAGGCTTTGCTGGAGGGGAGAAGGTTAGGCAAGCAAGGAGAAAAGGGCTGGCATTTTGGTCAAAATGAAGGAAGGATGGAAGTATACGAAATTGGTTTTTTGTATTTGAGACCGTTATTTAGTCTGTTTTTATCTAAATTGTCACTTAAGTCCTAGAACACCAATAAATAAAAATGGTAATTGATTCTCCGAACTATTCTTGGTGAGTAGTATTCGTCTTATATATTGTAACTATTCGAAAGCTGATGTAATGATTTTCTATCATAACAACATTTTCTAACCCATTACACTGATTATTGATTATTTCTCATACTGTTCTTGTTCAAAATATTCATAATTGATAATTTTGTTGTGGACTCCTGCCTGAGTTTTGACGAAATTAGTTCTCTTGTGGGGTGGGTGGGGAGTATTGACGAAATTAGTTTCCTTGTAACGTCATTCATTGTTTGGAAGTTAAAAATTGCAAGCAAATTACAATCTACCTGTAGAAATAAAACTGTGGAGTCCCATGATTCAAAAAATATATTTGATTCTAAAAACCCAAGGGTACCTAATCGTTATAACTAATTTTTGCAATATTGACTAAAGCGTAAAAAAATAGATTCGCTATTCTTCGATTACCTGCGCAGAAATATTTATATCGACAGGAATAGAGACGTCTATTTGTGTGCTCAGTTTTCACCGATTATTTAAATCCGCCTGGAGTTGGAGAGTTATGGGTCCATATCTTTTCACCCCTGGCGACAAGCGTGGAATGAAGATGGAAATTTATAATATAATAATCCATTTGGAATGGAGGAGGGAAATGCCACTCGTCATCGCAATTATTTGCGCCAACCCCGTCCCGAGCCGCCAGCATTCCGCTGGCGGTGGGAGTGGGAGGGGAAGTCCGAATGACAGCGACAGAGGCGCCGCCATTTTCCGCTGCGGCACTCGGATGAACTGCTCAACTTTTCCATTCGCCAAAATACGTGAACACACAAATAACTGAACAAGTCGCGGCTCTATCCCCAAACCACCCTCCCCCCGAACTTATTCCCTCAGCCATACTCACTCAGTAACTCCCAACCAGGAGCCCCAACCAGGACTCACCATTCCTTCCATCTCGCGGCTCCCGACCGTATCACTCGCGACGGCAAAACGGGAGGGAACGCTCCGTCCAAATCGCAATTATTCACGTTTCGCCCCGTGACTCCCTTCAAACATGAGAGTAGCTAGTGTCTGCCGTTGACAACCCACCACCGCCCCACGACCGAACCGACCAGGGATAAAATAAGCGTTTGTTTCTCGTATCGTTTGGCCTGATGTTCTCATCGCAAAGATAAAGCGAGGAATTGTGTGGGGTGTAATGTTAACTTCCGCCCTAGAACAACCACTTTGCTCTGATTCTTATTTTATGCCTCATGAGCGGGAGTATTTCGTTACGATTCCAATTTTCCGCGCAGAGGCACGTTCAAATTTTATGTCTATTTAACGGACGAGCAGCCTCAACAAAGGTTTTTGGGGACATAGAGTTAACTAGGAGAGTAAAACATAATATGTAGGTACTTAGTTCATTTAAACACTTAAAAAGAATTTTGTAGAAACGTTCCCTGTTCTAATTTGATAAAATTATGCTACATTGATATAAATTATGCTATACGGTAGCATATGTTATATGTTGCCACATTTTTAGGGTAGCAAACTTAAGCTCTTATGTAGGGAAAATGCATGAATTCGGGATTTATTACATTTCAATATTCTTGAAGTTCTTTCAAATTTAGCTAATTACGCATTCATTTAGTGATACCAGTCGGAAAAGTCGGAATGATTTCTAATTACCTAACCCAAAGTTAGCACCTTAAATGTTTTCAAGAAGAAATTGCTATTTTAATAAATAATCAAGCTAAAATAAATGTCTCTGTGGAGTGCAAACTGGCTTTTTGAAGTTGGATAATCATATTCATTCGATTAGTTATTTGTAGTTCACCCTTTCCACTTTGGAAAATATATGATCATGATAAAATTTTAACTAGTACATGTAGCTCATTATTCTACGTAATAGGAATTCAATGAAATTGAGAATACTTAAAGATTATGTATAAACTGTTTTTCTACCGTAATATCTATCAAAATAGCCAAGAGAAATTTAAGGGTGAGTGTCACAAAGCTAATTAAATCCAACCGATAGGAAGTCTCCATTTCCTCGATCAACGAACAATGCTCATTTCTTTTTCTATTTTGACTTGAATCGCAATTTTTTTCCTACATGAGATCATAATATCAACGTAGCGCCGCCAGTTTTAATTTGCCACCCTGTTTCAACTGAAGATTTCAGAATCCTGAAAAATTAATTGACTGACAGCTCCTTAGGACAATCTACTACTGTTTTTTGTGATGGGATTTTAATTTTTACCGACAACACCCTAAAGTCTAAATGCATTTTATGTTATGCTACGTGCCTATTCAACGTATAGGCTCCCTACGGGTATGAATGGAATCAAGTGTCGCGCAACATAAATGAGCAACCAGCAGTTTCCTTTCATCATCAGCATTATCATGCATGTATAAAGTGCTAAGACTATATAAGATGACCAAAGGTAGAGTACATGGCATTGAAATATATAATATATATATATATATATATATATATATATATATATATATATATATATATATCTGTAACTTTTATATTGCCCATTGTTCTTTGTGAACAAGTTATAATTGTTTACCATCAAATATTACGAGTCTCTAAATCTATGCCAATTCCTTATCTTAACTCATTAAACCTTCTAAAAGATAATTTCGAAGTGCATCGTTTAGCAATATCACAATCGGAAAACTGAGGTCTTCTGGAGCTTGAGTTTTGGAATTCCTTTCTTTTAATAAAGTCTAACACAAAAAGTCAAACATTTTTTCAGTTCTTTAAAATGTGCAACAACTATAAATACAATATTTGATCCTTCTGTGAACTCAAAGCGTGTTCCTAAACGCTACTGATATGGTTACCGCAATAAAAAAATGTATCAATAAAATATATTCATTACCGTCAAAAAAAATAACTTTATTACGCAATATCTAATTTTAGAACAAGATATGATGATATATTAACCATAGCATCAGTGTATTCTCACTCAGAAATCATTGGATATATATTGAGATTATTTTAATCAAATTATGCCTAACACATAAAACTAGTTCAATTAATTTCTATATAAAAAGCCATAAATACAGTAAGCAACCCGAAGGTCGGTTCGGTAGGTGATGGAAGAGTTCACCCAGTACTAAGCCCTATACGGCGTGCGGAATTCACACATCAGGGTAGGGGGGCCAGTACCTTTTCCTGTGCCGGTTATGGTTTCCCAGAAAGATCAGGTACATATAAACCACAGGTGGAGCTGCAGGCGCTCAGAGAGGCTTACCCGGAAATCGACCCTGGGCCCCCCGTTCAATGGTCCAATGCACTACGCCTTGACAACCGCGACCCAATTTATATATCTCTATGTAATTTAGCCGCCTAACTCTAAACATTATTTCTGTGATAATTTAACAACTCCCTCCAGAATATTTAAGTGCTATTTTTTCTGCTCTTTAATCTTAATGAAGGTAAATTTGAAGTCCATTAATTGATTAATCACAATTATTTTCTTAAACAAAATGTTTTAAAATTTATTAATTGGTAAAAGTAAACTGTTCTTTGAAAATAACGGTAAGGACGAGTCATGAGAATCAAATTACATCAATGTTACTTTAATGGGGCTAAATTGAGAAGGAATCCCATTGGTTACCTGGAAAAATGCTTAATTATTCACGCGTGAATAAATGCAGTTGATATGTTCCGACATTGTCGATGATAACGTGGAATTACGAGCAGCAAAAGACACGAGACATTATTAACTAGGAATAAAATTTCAAGGCGCAGGAAGACAGCAAAAAACATCAAGGAAAACTCTATAAACAACAAATACATTAATGAGTGAAAGGCCGATAAATGCCAAAATTGCGAAACATTTTCCTTGGAAAAAGGAAAGAATGGCGTCAGTTACGCAGAAATTTAATAAGCAATTCCCGAAATTTCAGAACTTTGGGGACTGGAGTGGAGGGTTGGAGGAGATTGGTGGAAAAAAAGCCTGGAAGAAAAAAAACTTAGAAATTCCGAAATGGTAATTGTCGGGCGGAATTCAAACAAATGTAATGGAGGGAAATGGGACTCTATCGGAAGTTAATGGAAAGCAAATGAATCGGAAAAATCGAGTGGGCGATATAATTAGAAGGAACATCGGTTATCGAAGCGAGAAATGAATTGGACATTACTGACTATACGAGGATCGAGAGACGGCGGAACTTCATCAGCTAAAATTAAAATGGAAGAAGTTTGAAAGTGCAGTTTTCGAAAATTCTCGAAAGAATTATTTTTTTATTCCCTGAATTGCTCTAACCGCAAGTTAGCTCAAATTTCTTTCCACTGACTTTAATGCAAGTGAAACGTTTAAAATTTAACGAAAGAAATTCACATAAAATTTGGAGGAGAAAAATGAATTCTTAAAAATATTACGCACAAAAATGAGTACAAATATGTCTAGAAAATACGTTTAGACGAATTCTTATCACGTTATAAATAAATTGACGGCATTTCTAGAAAAAAATTATTAAGATTTCTAGGCATTGTAAATTATTTACCTTTTTAGCATTATAATTTCACATAATTCACCTCAAAAAATTTGCATCATCACGACTTGTATTGTAGCTCTTATTTAATGTGCCAAAAGTTAGTTAGTTAATTTTGTTATTTATTTTTTATTGAAGAATTAACTGTAGAAGAATTATTGTTTTGAAAATGACATATTTTTTAAATAGAAGTAATTAGTAATGTTGACTTCATACTTAAAATAAAATTGTAATTATTGGAAACGACAACTTCTATACTTAAGATAAAGATATTTTATTTTCAAAAATTGTTCAAAAAGTTTCTATATGTTTTCTTTCATTTTTCGTTTTTCAATCAAATTTTAATTACTGAAAAAATTCAAGTAGTTATGTATATATTTCACTTAAATTGAATATAGGGGAAGGTATTTTTAAATACATGTTTTGTAATAAATCCTAAAATTTATCCTGGTTTTCTCATAATGAATTTTCATTCCTTGGTTTTTACAATATTTCAGCGGGGGAAACAGCAAAGATTGCTATGTCTTGGATGTTTGACAAACATGAACGTATTCATTTATCATATCTAATATACGTAATCGTTTGTACACCATCGTTCCTACCATCGTTCCTACCTCCATGAGTCATTTCATTCTATGCATTCTTTCTACATTCTTGAATATCTCCTTATTCTCCATATTTTGCCAATAGCATCATTTTAAAATCAGACTTTTTTCTCTTCTTATTTTACATTTTTTCTGTTTATTCTATTCCTCTTATTGGTGTAAAATATCTTCCATTACTTTCTTTCATTCATCTTACTTATATTCTCTTTTTTAAATCGCAATATTCTATTTTTCATCTATGACTTCCAAACCATCTTTCATTATCCCCTTCTGTCGTTTTAATTGCATATGTAGTCACTCTTTTTTAATATCCTACTCTGTGTTACTATTTCTTCTCTTTTTTAAATGCTGGATAAATGTAGTAAATTCAATAATTTTGTTTGTCTAAATCTGTATTTAAATCACTTCCCTAGCACCACTTGCAATCACTTAGAATTTTATCATCTGCTTCTTGGCATCACTTCAATTTCATTCAATACTCATCGTTAAGTATAAAGCAGAGAGATACAATAGAAGTGAAATCAGAAGGGGAATCAAGGGGGCACATTTCCAACTTTCGATAGCATTGCAGTATTGTTGTCATTGGATTCGTCAAGGGGGTTAGCTTTAGATCAGGATAACCAGTATTTTTGCCTTGAAAAGCATTTATATTGGACTATACTTAGTTCCACCAGCTCTTATTTCTTGAACGAAATGCTGTGTAATTTTACTTTAATTAACGACTTTATATGGCCTAATCGGTAATATTATAAATTATGAAATAGATTGATTGCTTAACCGCGTAGCAAGAATATTGCATTTATAACGAGGAATCAAACTTTGCCACTAGCCATAGCAATATTTTGCCAAGCATCACTCATAAATGATCACCAGTGTAACATGCATGCTCATCTAAGGCGATGTTTATAAATTTTAGCTCGCCAAAGCGAGTTCATATCCTACCTGGAAATGATGCACATTTATCGGTAAATTTCATTGAAGATGGAAAGATAGGACTATAGGGTCAAGTAAGTAGTTGAGATATTCAATCGATTAGTATTAGTTTCACCGTTAAAAATTAAATTCAGTGTGAATATTAGATTACAATTTTGTAAATTCAGTATGAAAATCCAAGGATTTCAACGTCATCTCGCGCACATGTAACTAGGATGATTTTAAGGTAGAAACATTTTTAATGGGAATATTAGGCATTTATTTTTCAGTGGAAGATGAATGAATTTTAAAACTTTGTAAAATTACTTTAAAATATTGAAAGAGGCTTGGTAAGTTAAAATATGTTGTTTTATGCGTCATAGAAATGAGATAAATTTTGTACAAGTGAAATGAAACACGTGTTGGAGATTAATGAATAGACGTACATTATATTATTAAAAATTAACTCATTTGGGGGTAATTGTTTTAGTTATATTATTTCTAGAGGATATTATCAAATAGAATTGGTTTTCAAATATATCAAAAAATAATGAATAATACGATAAGAATTTGGTATAAAAACACATGTTCAGAGTGGATTGATGCCAGTGGAGTTAACTGAGTTCCTTTAAACGCTGAAGAAAATCTGCTTTTATTGCCTAATCGCAAAAGCTATTGGACTCAGTACAGTCTTTCCAAGCAAACATCTTTAAGGAATCTGATTTGCTTTTTAAAGGGTTTTCACAATCGTGCTTCGCTTGATGAAAACGGGATGCCTGTGGTTGCGGTTTATTCTAATCACCTAAATCATCGTTCATATATAATTGTGAATATTTGAGACTTTCTTACACGCTTAAATTAGAACAGAGGGAATTCGCCCAATCACATAACATGCAACATTTTCTCAGAAAATTATTTCATGAAAAATGTTTATGAAACTCAATTTCATAAAAGTGAACAATTGTATTCAATTGTTCACTTTTGTCAAAAGTCAATAATTGTAGTCATGCTATTTTTCGAATAAATATTTTCCATATATTTCTCATTTTTACTTATATAGTCAAAATTATGTACAGATATTTTCAAGAATATTGGATAAAAACCTACTACATATATTGATTATTAGTAATCCAAGGATATTCAATAGAATCTGTCTGAGGAAATATAGTTACTTAATACACCCAGTATTAGATAAGCATAGTTTCTTTTTCTTAAATTTCACCATGCTATGTTTATGAAATCAGCTGCTCTGGGTTCTAATAATTAAAGAAAATATGATATTTTCTTTGCTTATCATAGCATACTATCATGCAAACTTTGAGTATCCATCATGTTGAGAATTGGCTTGTTTCTTTGTGTTTTGTTTTACTTTTTAGGAGTATCATATACTATATTGGGCCTGGGGAAGACGTGCAAAGACTTGAAAACATCACCTTTGGTCGATAGTCGGTGATAATACTTCCTGTGGGATACCAATAACCTTCAACTGACAGAGTTTCAAAGAAATTAATTTAAGCAGGAGGTACAGACCGTAATTTCCTTCAAACCGAAATAAAATCAACTCCCGAATATTTTTTCTGTAAAAAGCAGACCGCTCAAAAGCAGAGAAAAATGATTCATTGGCAGCTATCCTTTGAAATAAATGCCTGCACTTTCTTCTGGAATCAAATCCTCGACGATGCCAAAGTCAAAGTTGCCGCCCTGGAGCCATTACAGTGAAGAAGCGATCCGCTTCCATTACGTCTGCCTCGAGACCGCCCCCAGCACAACTATAAAAGAAAAGGAACATGCATACGGAAACGTGCGTGCACGGGTGAATGGAGTGAGGGCAGCGGTACGAGTTTTTCTCGGGGAGAGGATTGTTTTCTTTTATCTCTCCTTCGTCCGCGGCTTTGCGTGTGTGCAGAGGAAGGTCTCTTTGTCCATCGCGCACGAGGGACAAAAGGAGAGAGATACCCCCTACTGCCGAAAAAAGGAACGAAATGCGTCGGGCTCGGAAGGGGGTGGATGGGAGGAGAAAAACAAAGGAAGATTTGACCACGGCCCCCATTCTCCCTCTTCGTATTCCAGGCTCACTCTTCCCTCTCTCTCCGTACAGCTCTCCTCTTAGCTCTTATATTCGTTTCCGTGGTGCCATTCTCATTATTCTCTCTCCCAAGTCTGTACCAGTCTACTACCCACTTATATCCTTCCTCGGGCCGTCTTTCTCTCGTTTTCACATCCTGAGGTTTCGCGTGTATTCTTTTTTCTTGACCCGTTAGCTCTGGTAGAAGGAAATTGCTAACAAGAAACGTTGTTCACGACCCCGAGTCCCGAACGTGAAAGAAAAAAATATATCTTACAGAGCAACGTATTTGGCATGCACCGTGGATTATCTCCTCATGTGTATTATCAACTTATTCCTGGGTTATGAATACAATTGTTTTCCTACGACAGCATTCTTTTTATACGCTTAAGCATCAGTTTACAAGAAAATATTTATAACCATTTATTTTTCAATTCATTAATTTTGGCCATTATTAATTTATATTGTGTATATATATATGAAAGTATATGAGCACAGGGATGTGGTATTCCAAAGGATAGTCTTAACATAGTCTTAGTGATACTGATTAGAGGCCAAGATTCGATTTCCGGCCCTCTGGAATTCCATGACTTTACCCACTCCGTGTAATTTTTTGATACCAGGGCTCCTTGTGAAGCTATAGATGAGACAGGGAAAGGAATTGGCACCCCTACCCCTGGACTACGCGTGTGTGTGTGTGGGTCGCGGTAGTCCAGGGGTAGAGCGTTTGACTACTGACCGGAGTAGATATACATATATACGTTTTATTAATAAATATATATATAAATATATGTTTATTTTGTTTTTTAAGAGCTTACGCCCTTTTTATGTTGACCAATGGTCAATTCACGCCCATATTTATGCATAGTAAAATGTTTTTTAAACTAATAATATTCATTAAAATAACTTACTTATATTTCGGTAGTCCCAGCCACTTCCATCAGAGTACGAGGAATAACTTATTAACAGAAATTTCGGATTCCTTCTGAATTCCTAATTAATAATTAAGATATGAAACTAACATCCGTTGACATAGGTACCTCGTAATACTGGGATGAATGGAAAATAAATTTCAGGAAATACTTCGGTTAGCACGGTAGGTTAAATTCTCTGGTACTTAATATTCATCATGAGATTATTCCTTCCTACAGTGGTTCATTTTTTAGAGAGATGAATTATGTACAGTTCAAAATGAAAGTGTTTATCATATATAGGCTTCATATATCGAGATTATATTTGATTCAGGTAAGTATTTTAAGACACGCAGCTTATCTAACAAATTTGTCAGTGAAATAAATTACGTATCTCAATTATTAATGTGGACCAAAATTCAATTTCATTGTACTTTCATGTTTCGTGGAGTCAGAGTCATATTTATTAGTCATCTGTCTAGAAGTCGTTTACAGATTATTCCAAGATTACATAACCTATCAATGGTAGTGCCTATGCTTGCTCATTCCGTTTTCCCATTGACTATTGGGCTACGATTTCGATATCTCCCTCTTCCTCGCGAGCTTGCTAATGGAAATTTTGAGTCCTGAGTTTTCCTCGAAAGACTGCTCCATAAACCCATCGATTTTGCATCCCAAATTATGCATTTTCTGCAATCTTCCTACCTTTTTTTACTTCCCAAAGTATAGGTTTCCAAAATTTCTCCCAAACCCTCATATAAAGATAACTTGTATGTATTCAGGATTCTCAATGCTTACATACAGATAAATTCAAGGCATAGACTTCTCATTACGCGTCCAACTTTGCCTCTTTTTCATGATTTTAAATTAACAACCATAACAGGCCAGCGTAAAGAAACAAAATGCATACAACAGTGTAGTGCAATTATATGCCATAACTCATTCGCGTCAATATACGATATTCTTTTACGTAGAGGGTGCTTATACAAGGAATTAGATTGAAGCATTTATGGATTTTTCTGAAGGATCGGCTGATGTAGTTTCATTTTACTTTTTCGGTAAAAAATAATATTTAGAGTGAATATAAAGTACTCTATATTCATTCTTTAATCTAGTATTCCTTGACTTGATATCAAAATTTGAAAAATTAGATCTCCACCAAGCTGATGTCACCCAAGTTGAAATTAAGACACGTAGTATGTACATATAAGCAAGTATATAAGTTTGAATCAAAAACCACAATATGACTTTGATGGATCTTGAATGTTCTAGGTGAAAAGATAAAAAAACGATTGAAATTTTAAGAACGTTCGATTCTATGGTTCTCAGTTAGGATAATATTTTCTCTAGTCGTAATTTGAAGTAGTCTGAGCAATATCGCGACATTCCTACGCGGCAGCACGTGATGACATCTGCACAACCTTCAATGCCTGGTCTCTTGCATTGGCTCACTCAGCTCCTTGCAACGCAAAAGAGAAGGTGTTACTTCAGGGACTGAGACATTCATCGTTTGTTGCTTTGACAGATATCATTTGCACAGGAAGGACATGCTCCACCTCACCGGCACTCCGAAAGCAAGTTGACTGTATGCGTCGAAATTACCAGCGATACCGTGACAATCGAAGAGACTTAGACCTAGAGAAGATACTGCCTGGTTTGGAAGGAACCCGATGTCGCAGTTCACGCTCCCGCGAGTGGAATCCGATATTAAGCAAGCGGCATTGAATTGCGTTAGGTCGCATGAAATTCACCTCCGCTTATGTTTAAGGACGGAAAGTTCAAACGGTGCAGCACGCAAGTCGAACCGTTCGGTGTGGAGTTGTATCGCTGTCAAAGTCTTCATGCCAGGAGTGCAATATAGGTCATCTCAAGTACGTTTAAATGACGTCAAACCATTTGATCGCAAATATTCACGATGCAAGGACACGTTCGCTGTAATGATGCTTCGAAAGTAGCTACGTCTTCGAAAAGTTTCTCAAGAGAGTTGTCCAATATTGCTATTTTGATAGCGGTTATCATAAATGTTCAATTCAGGTGAATATTCATGAACTACCTTGCGAAAAATAAATCCTTGGGTTATTTAAAAATTTCAGTAAAATCATTTGACGAAAAGGAATTATCATTTGACAAAATAATAAGGTAATGCAGACATGGTATTCAGTCTCATATGCTATTTTATTGTAAGATTAACAAGTGCCATATTATTTAAATAACTTTTTTTTGCGAACAAAAATTATTCATCATCGGATACTTTCATCTTCTATGAATTTTTTTATACATTGTATACGCTTTTCTATCTGTCCTGTTTGAGTAATCTGAAAGAACAGGAATCTAAGCGTTGCAGAAAAAAAATAAATGAACACATGGAATCTGAGTAATTTTCCAAATAATATATGCATATTTTATATTTGTACATATCTATCTATGTATGTGTACATATAACATATGTGTGTGTGAAATGGACAGAGAAAAAAACAAATGAGGAAGTACTTGGTGAAGGCGGGCGAAGGGAGGAGTTTGTTGGGAGAAATCCTATGGAGGCAGGAAAAGTGGATGAAGGGGGTATTGGCCGGCAGTGGGATGTTGAAGACTGTGATTGAGGGGAGAATGTTAGGCAAACGAGGAAAGGGAAGGAACAGGATAGGGATGTTGGACGGGATGAAGGATTGAAGAAAGTACTCAGCGATGAAGAGGGACCTGATGTTGAGTAGGATATTGTGTTTTGCTAGGAGTCACAAATTATTTAATTAGTAGCTTTGACCATCCAAAAACCTACCTCAACCGGTAGATTACCTAATAATAATATATATATATATATATATATATATACACATATATATATAGTATATATTCATACCTAATTATACACGTACAAATATATATATATACTACCTTGATCAAAAATTTCCCGGAATTTATTCAGAAAATTAAAAATACAAGTTTATTCATCTAAATCTATATTGTCCCCTTCAAAGTAATCCCCATCGACTGCAACACACTTATGCCAGCGCTTGATCCAATCCTCGAAACATTTTTTATATTCGGTTTTCGGTATGTCCATCAGTGCTTCCTGCGATTTTTCCATTACTTCCTCTCGGCTGCTAAAACGCGTTCCCCGTAATGGTTTTTTAACTCGATTGAACAGAAAGAAGTCACAGGGAGCCAAATCAGGTGAATTCGGTGGCTGTTGGATGGTATTTGTTGCATTTTTCGTCAAAAAATTACGAATAATGATAGCACTGTGCGACGGTGCGTTATCATGGTGCAAAATCCACGAGTTTTCTGCCCACATTTCTGGTCTCTTTCGGCGAATTGCTTCACGCAAACGTCTCATAACGCCCAAATAATACTCTTTGTTTACTGTCTGGCCTTCTGGCAAAAATTCATGATGCACTACACCGTTGTAATCCATGAACACCGTCAGCATTGCCTTCTTTTTTGACTGAAAACGACGTGGTTTTTTTGGTACCGGCTCATTTGGTGAACGCCATTCACTTGCCTGATGTCTGGATTGCGTGTCGTACTCATAAACCCACGTCTCGTCTCCAGTAATGATCCTTTTGATGAATGTGGGATCGGATTCAGCCTCGCAAATCATGTCTTTTGCGACGTCAACACGGTCTCTTTTTTGCATGAAATTGAGGTCTTTTGGCACCAACTTTGCTGCTACACGACGGAAACCCAAATCATTAACCACAATGTCTTGGGCGGATCCATAGGCAATGTTCAAGTCCTCCGCTATTTCTCTGATGGTTAATTTGCGGTTATTGACCAACATTTCTTTTACTTTATCAATTTTTTCACCGACTTTCGATGTCGATGGTCTGCCACTGCGTTCATCATCTTTGATTGACTCACGACCACTTCTGAACCGCTCGTGCCACTGGTAAACGACCGTTTTTTTTAGAGAATCGTTGCCGAAACACTTTTCCAACATTTCCAACGTCCGTGCGCCACTAAATCCGTTTTTTACGCAAAATTTAATACAAGTTCGTTGTTGCAAATTTAAATCCATTTCTGAAATTGTAAAAAATCGCCAACACACACAGAGATAGATGTACTCTTGGCTACGTAACTTTTGCAAATGTCAAGTTATGACACTAAGATTTAAAGGGAATATCAACAACAGATGTACCAATTTAACAAAAAAAACAGAACTCAAATCGGAACGATGGGAGCGCCACACGGTGGTTATTCCGGGAACCTTTTGATCAAGGTAGTATATATATATATATATATATATATATATATATATATATATATATATATATATACATACATACATACACATATATATATACATATATGTGTATATATATACACAGATATATATATATATATTTATTTATTTATTTATATACACACACATATGTGCGTTCCAATGACTCCTAGAGCTGTGTTGGTGGGAGTTATGACACATTTTATTGCTCCTGGTGGTCGCCCATACCAGGAACGTTGAAGATTAGGAGTCACGCGAAAGGTAGTCTAAGCTGCGTCTACTCCTCAGTGAGGCAGCTGCAAAGACGTCTGCCCCCAAAGTGACGGCCATTGAGCGATGGTGCCACGTTTAAAAACTATTGAGGAAGGCAACGGAAAACCACCTCAATTATATTTCCCAAGATTAACATGAGGGGCAGTGTAGAGAATATGAGTCCTGGAATCTAAGGGACTTGACCCAATCGGCCGTGCCGCGCGTCCGGTAGTGGGGCTTCCGCGGTCGTCATCTCACGACATCCTTTCAAAGGAAATCTGACAGCTGCAAGTTAGAAGACGCAGAAGAAGAAATAAAGAACTTAGACTAACAAGGTTAGTGTAGTTGGGCTTAGTGAATTGGAAATTCAGTGCCGTAGATACGGGGTGAGAATCGATATAAATAAAACAAATGTTATGCGATTTTCCAGAAATAAAAAGTCTAAGCTAAACATTAAAATAGGAGGGCAAAAACTACAGCAGTTGGAAAAATTCATGTATCTCGGAAGTGTGAAAAAGCAACACGGTCAAAGTAGTGGAGACGTAAGGAGAAAAATTGCGCTAGGCAAAGAGGCTTCCCGAAGGAGGAAGGATTTGATGACAGGGACGTAGAGTACTGATGCTAAGAAAAGACTCGTTAAAACATTGATATGGAGCGTACTTATATACGGCGTTAACATGTGGTCATTAAAGCGGGATGATAGAAGTAGGTTGGAGGTTTCTAAATACCGGTGAGGAGAAGGATGGGGAAGGTTAAATCGACTGAAAGGAAAACATAAGAGGAAGTATTAGGTATAGTGGGCGGGGGGAGTGGTTGGTTGGGAGAAATTCTAAGGAGGAAGGAAAAATGGATGAAGGGCGCTTTGGTCGGCAGTGGGATGCTGAAGACTGTAATAGAAGGGAGAATCTTAGGCAAATGAGGAAAGGCAAGGAACAGGATAGGGATATTGGACGGGATGCTGGGAGGAAGGTACACAGGGATTAAGAGGGACCTGATGGAGAGTGGGTTGCTGGATTGTGTTTTCTAAGGAGTTACAAAATATTTATTTGGTAGTTGTGTCCATCCAAAAACTACCTAAACCTGTAGATTATTTAATAAAAATAATAATATATTTGCATAAACGTAGACCAGGGTTTTCAATAACTTTAACGGATACTGGGCTAACGTGAGATCATCAACCTTTATTTAATTTCAGAAGGTTTAAAATGCGTTCTTGTAATTTCTTCACTTAATCATGTATTATGATATGATTCTCTATCCACTTCATTAATTTGGAATGGATTTTTTTTATTTTTGCTTAAAGTACTGATGCCGAATAAAACATTTGTCCTGGTAGCTATTATTATAATACTTTTATTGAATGAATACGTAAAATCATCTCTTTTGCAGTAGGAAGGAATAAACATACGATTTTTCATCTTAGCATTTGTACATCATATTTTGAGTTATCCTCAGTTAAATTCTCTGCTAGCACCCAAAAGATTGATATCATCTAATTTGAGTATTGGAAGTCTGAAATTCCTCTCACTGAGTGCTTTCGTGCTGAATAAAAAGATCAAGAGAGAAATAATTGCGATCGGTAGAAAAGGATTTATCTGGGAAATAGCCACGTTCCAGTTACTTCAGCCCGCCCAGGAAATTTCCCGGGAAGTCACTTATAGGAGAAGCACCGGAACCGAAAGCCTTGACACTGTTTTCTCTAGCTCCATGCGTAAAAGCCATAAGGCCTTCTTTCAGGAAACGCGCGAAGTCGTCGCGTCATTGTTCTAACCACCTTTGTTTTTGCTGGCTTTTGCAGAGAAACTCTGGCTCCTGGGTATTGCCTTGTTAATGTAGCAGTTGCGTTCTACTCGCGAAAAGAGTTGGGACATTGGAGTGAATGGAGACGTCACTTTACGTTACTCAGGTGATTATCTCAATGTAACTAAGTACTTGCTACCACGTCTTATCGTTCATTCGTCCCTACCTCACATTTATCTATTTAAAAGAGTTAAAAGCAATGAGTTAAAGGCGAGGGCTTACATTACTTAACCCAAATCTATCATTCCGTAATAGCCATTTTTGAATAAAAATAAAGAGCAGCTGAATCTCTGATTTCCGTCTTCGTCTTAAATACCTTTCCAGTGGGGACACGGTTTCTGTAAGTTAAAAAAACGCGGTAATTTCAGAACTGAAATGTATCAGGAAATGCAGTTAGCGTTACAATGCACGTTTTTCTCTCAATGTTTTTAACAATTAAATTCCTCATTTACATTTTTAAATTATTATTTACCTTCTATATCCCTTCTCTCACTCGCTTGTTCACCATAAAATAAATAGTATATATCAGAGAGCAGTATCGTATTTTACTGATTAAATGGAACTTTTAATATGAATTGGACTTATATTCAGGGTAAGATTTTAAAACTGGAATTGATAACGCCATATTCATTTGAAGATTCAAGCGTTATATTAATGTATTAATGTTATTGCTATGTGTGTTCTACCTAAGTTTTGGGATGATCACAAGTATGCAATGGTAAAACGATACATTTCCATTGGATATTTCATTTTTCAATGTCCCAGGAGATTGAAATTGGTAGGGACATTGCCTACTTATAACTAATATCGTTATTTATCGTTTGAGGAAGGCTTTGGATGGGCAAAAGGCCTATACAATGATACACTCGTTGGTTTATGCTAAGGAAGCACAACCTGCATTCTGGCACTACAGTAAACCCTTCTACGATTCTACATACTCCCTTCGTTCCATTGAACATTGTTTATCCAATAATACCCCTTCCCCGTTTGCCTGGCATTCTATTCCTATCCCAGCGTTCAGCTTCCACTTTGCCAATGAAAATTCTCTATATCTAGATTTCCTGCATCCATTCCATTTCTCCCAAAATTTCCCTCTTGTCCCCTACTAAGCACAATGCTTCGCATTTTTTTCTTTCCTTTTGTTTCACCTATTCCATTTTTTGGGCAGACACATTTCAACAGATTCAAACCTACGCCTATCATTTTGCTTCAAACACACTATTTCGGCGTCGTAGATAACCCTCCTCAATTTCTAAACGTTGATGAGCGTTTTTTTACATCCCTAATCAACATCCCTTTCATCATGTCCATCCTCTTTGATACTATTAGTGTGTCCAAGGAATAAGGAATACTACAAAAATAAGGAATATTATAATATGTACTCTATTTAATAACCAGAATTAAACTGTATTTACGATGTGGATTGTAAAATGCTTCCAAAAATCAATCTATGGAGAGATCATTGAAAACAATTGTTTGATTCTGCCTCTAAGGTCTTTCCGGGATCTCTTTTTTGAAGTTCGTGTAAAGCATATAAATAGGTTTAAAACCATATTATCAATATAAATATATATATATACACACACAAACATATATATATATATATATATATATATATATATATATACACATATATAAATATATATATACACACACAAATATATATACTATATATATATATATATATATACATATATATATATATACATATATATATATATATATATATATATACATATACCATTACTTGTATATCTTCAGAAGATGAAGACGGATTGTTTCCGTCGAAATATCAAGAAATAACGTATGAGTGTTCTTCTTTTTTGTGTTTCTATATTGTGTGTTACTGTGCATTGTACTATATATATGTATGTATATATATATATATATATATATATATATATATATATATATATATATATATCACGTATTTATTCGAGGGTAATTACTAAAGGAATTGTGGTAAACTTTACTAAAACTTAAAATATGGACACCAAATTCATTCATAGGCAATTTTTATTTGATCGTTCCCTATAGCAGGTAAGCATAAGATTAAGCTTGATGAAGACTCGAGATTTGATATTTTATTTAGGGAATCGAATATTTTGTCAACTATATGACGTTATTTTTGTTCTTTACTACATTATAAAAGGAGAATGAATTTATTGAATATTTATTATTCCTTTCTAAAGCCAATAGTAAAATAAGATGGGTAGGAAAAAACCCCAGATGAAAACTGTAGATGAGGCACATGAAAAATGTATCTAATCAGTGTAAGGATATTTGTGAATCAAAAGGCCTTCAATGAAACGGAGCTGAGCTATAGTCAGCGCATTCAAATTAATACTTTACTATTATCGCTTTGAAACAAAAATATTGTTACCTAATGTAAAATTTATTTGACAATACGTTCACGGCTATATAAGTAGAAAAATATAACCCAAAATGGTTCATGCCATTAAATAGTGTAGTGCTCTTAACAGTATTGTTTGATTTGCTTTGTCCGTATTTCAGTTTATATTCCAACCCTCGTCCCTCTCCGCGGGGGCTCGCTCCCGCTACCTGCAGCGTTGGGTCAAATTTCCTACTTTTGTCGTTGGGGAGGAGAGCGTTTAATGTTCATGTGGTAGTGGAATTTCGCCTTCTTACTTTTCATATTCTGGCTTGCGCGTAGTTGGATGGATTTCATGCTGCATATTGGGGTGCAATCCTTTGTTGGTTTATGGTGTATGTGTTTACATGCGTATTGGATGAATAGATTTTTGCATTAGTTTGTACGCCGCTTCGGGTGTATTTTGCATGCATGAGTTGATTTTGCATGTGGTATTGTTCTTTCTTCCGGGTGGTGATCTAACACTCCTCGCCACACGCCCTTGCGGGGACTTGCGGAGAAATATGTTGATGTCGAAATGATATAATTACTATAATACGTTGAACTCGAGCTGAAAATTTTGAATTGCAGGAATGTCACTTTATCTTATGTCATGGTGCGGAAGCGGTGTAGTGCAAGGCTTCATAAGACACCAAGTGGACACCCCAGGCATCAGAAGGATGGAGAAATTCATACATCTGGCATTATATATGCTTGCTTCCTTTGCCTCATTTTTACAAGTACTTACTTATGAACTCAACATACCACCACGTCCCGAATGCAACAGCACGCGTGCACGAATTTAACCCTTTCCTAGAACCTCCTGCCACGCCCACCTCCTCCGATTCATTTCCTCCTCTCCACTCTCACCATATAATCCTATTTCCACACTCTTTTGTATTCCACCTCCGTTCCCTTCTCTTCCCTCCCTTTAATTCCACTTTTTCGCCCCCTTTTATTTTTTCTTCCTTGTTTCCTGGAGCTACGTTGCATTTTCCCTCTCTTTCCATCTTTCCTTTCCATCTTTCCCTCTCTTTCCATCTTTCCACAACCTCCTCTCATTCCTCCCCGCTCCCACCTTTTCTTCAATTCATCCCATATCTCATTTTCTGCTCTCTGCACCCTATCTCCATCTCTTACCCTCCACTCTATCCCTCTCACTACCTCTCACTCACGCACACACAAACACACACAATCGCACAAGGGCTCAGGCGCTGAAGCTGCTGCTTATTTTTTTGCATATCATTATTTATTCCCGTTCATCTTCGTACTCTCTTACCCTCTTTCTCACCCTACTCTCTCTCTCTCTCTTTCTTTGACTGTATCCTCAACCGGCCAGCGTCGCACCCCTGAGCCCTACCTTCAGTTTCTTTGCATGGGAATCCTTGTCGATTACGAATCCCTTCTCTTTCACTCCTCTTCCCAGTTCCCCATCTCGCGAAATTCTCTCTCTTGCGTTAGATTTGTAGAGCTATTTATTTTTTAACGTTTACATTCCGTTCGTATTGAGAGACGTCTTTGTTTAAATTTCTATCTTGGATTTAAGTTTTTTTATAGTTTTTTATAGGCATATGAATGAAGCGTGTTGCCGCTTTTTCTTATTCTAAGACGACTATGAGGTTTTAGTTTTCCTGAGATTAAATTATTGTGTGAATTAGAGGAATGCTATGCCACCAACTCATTGGATGATGGAAGTTGCTGATTCATTTTCCACATCAAAACACTTTTACTTGCAGGTACTGATAAAGTGACAAATCTATTTAGCTCGAGCTTTTCTCACCCCCGGAAAGAATTAAAAACTCTGACGACCAATTTTGCTATGACGCAGTGCTTTAAACTCTTTACTGAGAATTTTATGCAAAGATTCATCCCCAATTTTTGGTTTAGGGAGGGAAACAAGAGCAAACTAAGGCTCAAAGATTATCGTTCAATAATATCTGTGATTCGGTAATAGCTTCTTAGTTGAATATTATTCTTTGTCATTTCTTAGTAATATCATTATCTTTAAAATCTCCATAGACTATGTAATTACCATCGTCTATTGGCATTTAAAATTAGTTTTAGTCAATCATTATTTCAGGCTTACGAACTAAATTACTTGTGACGGTATTGGTGGAGTGGTCCAGTTGAAGATGCTAGTTGTCAATTATTCCAAATACGGTCTTCGGATTTTTACTCTACTCAGTATTTTAATACTTTTAAAAATCCCTTAGTTAGTTCATTGTTAAAACACTGGCATCAAATTCTGCTAGTCATTTGAGAAATTTTTAATATTGTCGTTTCCACGTGGTTTTTTCTGCACAGATATTTCGCCATATAGGCCCATATTAGGCTTTGTCCTTCCATTAAATATTGGCGTAATCGACTCAATGTTTCTTTTTGATATTACCCATGGTTCTGTGTATAAATTCCAAAAATAAAACTAACTTTTTTTATAGAAATCCCTACCCTGTATTATTAAATATTACCCCGCTGTATTCATATGTATTCGAATTAAACCAAAGGTAAACTTAAAAATTTTATAGATGATTTATTAACCATTATTACCTAACTTATTAGCGGGTGTTAATGCAGCTAAATTATTTCAATGCTATTCTGACTTATCTTACTCGTGCTGATTTCGCAAGATATAATATAATGAAGGATCCCTTACTTATACATGGAGACATAGTCATATGAAAAAAACCTATGTATTTTGTAATTGGTCATGAAGAAACACATAATTTCATTCACAATCAAAAAGTCTATCACTTGTAAAAATTTTAAATTTTAGCAATTTGAAAATAAATGCAATTTGATGGTAGTAACTAAAAGGTGTACATGGTGGATGGAAACAGCAGAATAATTCGTAGATGAATAGAAATGATAGCAGCTATGTTTTACATATTACTTCAATCTCTGTTAATAAGGAAATTAAATGACCTCTAGAGTATTAAATTAAATTTTTGTTTTGAAAAGTCCATGTAGATTTTATTTAACGTTGCCCTCATAAGAGATTGCGATGATCAACCTAATGTATGCTTTTGTGACGAGTTACCTCAATCCCCAAAGTCGGGGACGATATAGAATGATGTAATAAGTCATAATGTCTTGGTCAGCTTCATTCATTTCCTAAAACATTACCTTTTTCATTTCCTGCCCTCTTCTTGAATTATTTAGGAAATCATAGAAAATCAAACCCCAGAGAGTGCAAACCTACGATTTTGTCACCTCTTCCGACAATTATCTATGTTCTTCAATTGATAAACTTAGTGTATGTGTTAGCTAATAAATTTTTAAAGGTTTTTTGGAAAGCATTTTTATCCGTACCGCTAAACTAATGCTATAGCTTCTTAGGGTCAATTTTTCTTTGTGGTTTACCTAAGATCACATTGTATTATATCTCAATAATATTGAAGTCTTCACGAAGTTTTTCTCCACATCTTTCTCTCCTCCCTTTCTCCCACTATTTTCCTATCACCCCTGAAACCTCTGCTCTTTTTCCTGAAGACCTTTCTTTTCAGCATCTCTTTCCATTGCCTTTGGCTTTGTTCTAAACAAGAGGAGATTATTCCTTTGCGGTTGTGGAATGAGGAGAAACGGAGAACTTGTCTGGTAGAACATGGGATTCGGGTTTTCTTTTTTATTTTTATTCTCCCTGATCCCCTACCTTCACGCGTACATTCACTCCAATGGCAGTAGCATAAGGAACCCGAGTTTGACACTCTTTGAACACTGATAAAAGAAATTTGGCGCGTCTCATTTCTCGTCGGTTGATAAAAAGAATCAAGCTAGCTTATCTAGGAAATCTTGTGGATCACTCTTGCGTTTACTGTATTTTACCTTTGTTACTACGAATCAGGTAATTCCTGCATTGACAATGAAGTCCTAAGAGCAAACCCTCGGAAATTATTGAAATTCGATTGATGAAAGCGGTCATTTCCGTCTACGGCGGTTGCTTCTTTTGAGGTGGCGCATGAATTGAATCCCACTACCATAATCGAAGCGGATGTATTTACATGGTATCGCATTGGCTACAGATGAATAATTGGTATTCTTAAAGTACCCTTGGCGAAAGTATGATAGCGCATTTATGCCACATATTCCAGCTCTAATTATACTTTGTCATAATACATATGAAACAGGTACGTTTTTAGTTTTATTTTCGATTTATTTTTGCTCATTTCAGATAGGATGGTTTAAAATATTAGTACGCAAGTGCTACCTCCAGCTTTTGTGCATCATTTTGTCCGAACAAAGGCAAAAGCTGACTCGTTTGGAACTTTCCTTTTGTCATTCTTTGACACTCAGGAAAATCATGCATGACTTGGAAAGCTTTATTGTAGCTGTTTCTGTCTCTGATGATGTGAAGTCAAGAACATGCTTCCCGGGGTATAAACTATCCGTCTCTTTCGTTACATTACAGTTCCTATTTATTGTGGTGTAATTTTGTTGCCCTTTGTAACTTCACTACTATTTCTTCCTCGCACCTTCATGCTAACAAACAAGGTAGTCTCATTCATAATGGTAGTTTCATGCAACTTGAAGGGGGGCCTGTTCCTGAGATAATTCTCATGTAACTTCTGGTTCTCCTTCGTTTAATTTCAGTTCAATTTCATGACCACGTCTACCTTTGATGCAGGCGCTAAGGAACTTAACTCGCTATGCGGCCATACAATACACGTTAGAGCAGTTTCTTGCAAGGGCTCTTGCGTAGCCCTTACACTGCGCCTTTCCAGCCTCCAAGGCTACTAAGGCGGGAAGAATTCTTCTGCGTTGTCAGTCGTTTGATTTATTCCCGCTCAGAGCAGCCTTGGCTTCTTCTTTGCCGGAAGGGTGTCTTGCTCGTCTTGGGATGCTATGGGGCGCTTGTAGTGGTCCCATGGCCAGACCCTTATGTCGCCAACCCGGCGAATTACTTTTACTTCCGCTTCTGCCGCTTTTCTGAAGAATTTTCCAGATATTCTAGGCAGAAGGACGTCCAGGGTTTCCAGCTTTCCGTCCTCGTGCATCTCGGAAACGCGGGCGTAAGGATCGCGTGCCAGGATGTCACGAAGAGCAGAATTCTGCACCACCTGAATTTGAGCGAGACTCGTTCGTGACACTCCTGACCATACCGGAGCAGCGTACGTGATGACAGGCAGCACGCACGCTTGGTACAGGCTACGCTTCGTGTCCATACTCAGGACCGGCGGGCGGATAATCGGCCGGAGCCGATAAAGCGCCGCGAATGCCTTTCTGCGTACACGAAGCGCTTGGGCGTTCCAAAGGAGTTTCCGGTCCATCAGCACTCCGAGGTAGGTAACTTCGGATTCCCACGGTAGGGCGACTCCATTCACAGTTAGGTTCACTCCTGGCGGCCGACCATTTCCCGGATGGAAGATGATCGCCTTCGTCTTCTGTGCGTTAACAGCAAAGCGCCATCGGCGGTACCATTCTAGGAGATCCGCCACAGCGCTCTGCAGTCTTCGCACCGCGGTCACCTTCTGCCAGGAGCAGCACAGGAGGGCCGTATCGTCGGCATAGAGAGACAGGATCTCGAGGTTCCCACGTGGAGTTGGAATGTCGTGGGAGTAGATATTGTAAAGCAGTGGTCCGAGGACTGATCCCTGGGGCACGCCGGCGGAGTTCCGACGCACCCCTGAATTCGCCCCGAGCCATTGCACGGTGAATGTCCTGTCTCTCAAATAGGAGTGAACCATCCGAACAATCCAAGGTGGGAAATGGAGTCGTCTCATCTTCAACAAGAGAGCCGGATGCCAGACGCGATCGAACGCCTTACTGACGTCGAAGAAGGCCCCAGCAACCGCCCTATTCCTGTTGAAGCTGTCCGTGATGAAATCCGCCGTTCGCACCAGCTGATGGACTGTGGAATGCTGCGCACGGAAACCAAACTGCTCCTCCGGGAGGATGTCATTCTCCCGGACGAAATCAGTCAGCGGCCGTTGCAGCAGTCGCTCGAATATCTTACCGAAGCCGTCGAGCAAGGAGATAGGCCGGAATTCTCCGGGACCCACCTCCAATTTCTGCGACTTCGGCAGGCAGACGATTTTCGCTCTTCTCCAAGTGGTCGAGAAGTAGAAAATCCTGACACAGCCATTTAGGAGCTTTGTCAGGTACCTCACCGCCGCCTTTGGAAGCTCCCAAATGACCACATTGGGAATGTTGTCGCTTCCGGGGGCCTTCCTCGTGCGGAGGCGACGTATTGCCTCTTTGACGTCCTTCTCGTCGAATCTCGGAATTTCCGAGGCGTCTTTCAGATCGGCGTCTCCGGCTCTTTCAAACGCCTCGATTTCTTCTTCAATCTCGGCAGAAGCGGAATTCCCAGGATTGGGTGAAAAGCTGCAGACCAAGTGATCAGCGAGCAGTTCCGCCTTCTCCATGGGAGATCGTGCCTCCCTGTCTCCGTCGGTAATAATCGGGTCCAGTATTTGAGGGGCCCGCAGCCTCCGGCATATCTTCCACACCGACGGCAGGTCCTCGTTGCCGTCTTCCGAAAGGAGCTCCTCCCGCAGGTGCGCCTCCCAGTGGTCCGATCGGACCTCCCGGAGGGCATCCTGTACCGCAACGTTGAGCTCTGAGAGCTGCCTTCTCACATCCACTGTACGATATTTCTGCCATTGGCGCCGCACGTTGTTTCGCCGCGCAATGAGGCCTCTAACCGCCGCTGGAAGTGGAACCCGAAGATACGAGTTCCGTTGTTCCTTTAGCGGTATCGAGGCCTTCATTGCGCCGTCTACTGCAGAGGTGAGGTGGCTGACCATTTGATCGGCCATCTCCGGTGAAGTCGGCTCCAGTGGCTCTCTTGGCAGCTCCTCAGCGATGACGTTGCGGAAACTGCTCCAGTCGGCCGACGACAGATCCAATCGCCGGGTGGAAGACAGCACTGGGATTCGGCTCCCCACTGCCAGGATGATCGGGTTGTGGTCCGACGACAGTTCCACGCATGTGTACAAACTCAGGGACGTCCTTACATTGTGAGCAATCGCAATGTCTAAAACGTCCCCTCGTTCCTGCGTGGGTATCGCCGGTCCTAAGATGGTTAGGCCTTTTGCATTCGTTAGCTGACGCAGGGATTCTCCTCTCGGGTTCGAGGGCCGTGAATTCCAAGTAGGATGCTTGGCATTCAGGGCCCCCAGGATGACCGATTGTCCGCTGTCCCCGGCAATGTACTGGATGAGATCCGGATCCCAAGGTTTCCCGGGTGGGAAATACAGACATGAGACCCGGAGCCATCCTCCTCTTGTCCGTACGTCCACCGAAACAGCCTCCGCATGCGGGTGAGAAATCTCTCTACATGCTCGGTGCTCGATGGACCTGTGGACGAGGATGGCCGCACCTCCTGATGTTCTAAGTCGTTGTCGCCTGGGATCCCTGTCCGCCCTATAGATGGTCCAGCCAGGTAACCTCCAGGCGTCCGTTGGCCAACGTGACATTGGTTGAAATTTTTGACGTGCGAGAACTTATATGCAAAAGCCAAAAATATCTGTGAAAAGAATTTTTTTTCCATGCTTACCGTGTTAACTACAAATTTTAAATGCTTAAAAATACTTTAATTTACTGTGTAATTATTTACGGCTTTATTTCTGTATTTTAATAAAACTCATATTTCCATATCCATTTCCTTTCCTATTTTCTGGCCCGTCTGCGGTGACATCTATCGGAGACAGCTCTACCTGGGAGCCATCGGGGCAGGTTAAATCCAAATTAATTCCTATGTATATGAATGAACTTGTGATTAAGGGCTTCTGGGAATTATGCAATTGACAAATGACGAGACTTTTATCCTCTTGGAACCTCATATTCATGCTCTTTTAGCCTTAGAGCGAGTCAAATTTCCCCTTATGTTTTTCAATCCCAATATATCATCATTTTCCCTTGGAAATCATTCTCTGAGAAATTGTTCCTGAATTCGTTGCTGCTTATTTATTCTGAGCTTCCAATTTCCCAGCATCCCAATAAGTGAGTGAGTTTGTTACTGTTAATGTATAATATCAATAAGAGAGCCTTCTTTTTAAAATTATTTCTCTTTCCCACAATTTAGTTACATGTTTGGTAGTAGCAGCGGTTTTACGGGAGGTGACGGACAGTTAAGGTAATTTGCGAGATAAGGGAGGATGGGAAAGGAAGGAGAGAAACTCGGCATTGGCATTAACCTACTCTTGTCAAAAAGCGCCAAGGGGTCCGCAGTTTAACATCCGACGGACTCTGTACTCACTCAAAGTACCCTCCACAAAGCACCTCAAGTAGGAATCGGGATACCACTGAAAAACATTTGTCGTCAGAAGAATACGAACCCGGGCCCTTTCAGAGGGAATCCCTTATATTAGTCACCGCACATCCCAATCCCCCATGTGTTTGACTAAATTTAATTTCTATTTATAATCATTTTTGCAGGTAATATGTGTCACTAATATTCAATTCTCTACTATATTCGTAGCAGAAGTATTTAGGGGAGGCGACCGACAGCTGAGGCCATTTGCGCCATTAGGAATGGACAGGAAAGGATGAAGGGTGGAGAGAAACCCGGCATTGGCATTAGCCTTCTCTTTACAAAAGGCACCTAGGGGTCCGCAGTTTAACGTCCCATCCGACGGACGGCGTACTCACTCAAATAGCCCTCCACAAAGCACCTCAAGTAGGGATCGAGACACCGCCGGGATTTGAACCCGGGGCCCTCTGGGTGGGAAGCCAGTACGATAGCAACCCCACCATCTCAACCCCCTCTACCATATTCATATGATTCATTCATTAAAATCGATAAAACTGAAATAACGGAGTAATACACATCTATCTGCAATAGGTTCGCTTCAAAACTCTAGGCATCTCGCTTGGAGTGGTATACTCCTTGCCAATTTTGTTACCGTTTTGTATAGCATTTCATAAAAAGATTAGCTAGAGTTAAGAGAAAAGAATATTAGCACGGCAAGGCCATCTTTTGAAAATGGTTCTGGTTTTTTTTTCCAGAAGAAACTGTGCTAAAATATTTAGTACAACAGTTCAATCTACGGTTTCACGATGAAAGGGGTAAACATTCTTAGGGGACAGAACTACTGGCAGGTAAATTTGTAAAGGCTTGGGGATTGAGGTGTGATAAGATCCATCAACACATGAGAGTGATCGGCTATCATGCTCAATCAGTAATACTTCAAGTGGCAGCTCCTGCAGAATATTCACACACTCATCTAATTTGGTGTTTTAGAGGATTTTTGATGAATAAAAATGAAAAATAGTATCTTCATATTTTTCCTATCCATGTACCTTTCTCTCTGTAATCAATATGGGATTACAATGATATGATACGCTGCTAGACAATGGATAAAATTTAGCTTGGATTTTGTGTTGAAAGATTGAAGTTAATGCGTTACAATTATTTATATACTCCCATGCATTAGTTAGGAGGTAAACGAAACTCATATATACGTAGGCTTGTCATCACCCCAAAACTAAAAAGATATGTCTATACAAATATCTACATGTATTTTTACGAATGCTTTCTGTTCTAAGACCATCTTCAACTATCCCCTTCGTGCGTTGGAGAAAGTGTACAGAGGGAAATGGGAGTGGGGTGAGTATAGCGGCTCTGGAAGAGAAAGTCGTGCGCATGGTCGGGGCGGAGCGAGGACTGTTCCTCGGAGGAGAGCGAAGAAAAGCGCGAACGATGGGTGAGGCGTGGTGGGAGGCATCCCTCCCAACGACTCACTTCGTTCCTCCTCTAGCCGCCAGCCCCTCTGCTCCACCCGACGTGGGACTGTACACGGGGAATTGGCAGTGGGCGAGGGAGCCTGTACGGAAGGAGGGAGGTTGACGGGTCCCTCCCGCGTACGTGCTTTGGGGAGAAACCTTGGATTCGCCTTCGTTTGAAAAGAGGCCCATATTTGCATTTGAACTCCGCGAACGAGGGAAGATATCTGCCTTCGCCTCTTCCCCCTGGTCTCCTCTCACACCTCCCATCCTACATGAGCCAACAGGCAGCCTAAAGGATCCGAGCCGAATTCCGCGACGTGTTTTACAATATTCTCCGATCTGACGGTGGTCATTTTATTTATTCCCTCGCTTTTCCCTCGTCTCATAAGGTTTACTCTCTTCTTCGATCTCAATGTTTATCTTCCCCCTTTCCGTTCTATCCCTAACTCATCCCAGCCGTTCTTACGTTCGAGTCTTCGCTATGTTCTGCGATTCTCAAAGATGAAATACAAATGAGTAAAGGTATAGATTTTCAAATCTTATGAATAAACGTACGGCTATTTTCTAGCGTAATAAAGTTGTGCATTAAGCCAGTGACAATACGAAGGGGAGTACCCGGATCACGACATTATTGTAAGTCCGTATTTATATACTGCACATTCTGCTTTACGAAAATTAATAACCTGAGTCTGCGCAGACAGCCAAAAATTCTTCCAATTACCTAACAGATAGAGGAATATTTCATGAGTGTTAACCTCAATTTTGTTTTACTCAAAACTCTTTACACCCACTCATAAGTTATCAAGATAGAAGTAAAATGTTCACAATTTTTCCTAAAATGTGTTTGCCGAAAATTAGTGACAACTCAAAAAGTATTTCATATTCATATCTGTAGCATTTTTTTTGTTCGATCAATTTTAATTTCATGGTAATCGATATTTTATTGTTTCAAATATAATAATTCATCACCTTGAACTACTTATCATTTTTGGTTACTATTAATCATTCACTTAATTCAATAAATGTATATTAGCACATTTTATTCGTCTTAAATAAGAATTTGAATCTTCTCATGCCAAAAAGTAGCAATAATAATGCTTGCCTCTTTACAGAAATGTGGCTATTTATATGTCACTTTTATTATTTGAATAAGGTAGAACGATTTAAAGGACTTTGTTATTAAAAATATTAAATTACAAAAAAATTTGTTGATGAAAAATACACTTAAAGAACCTCTTACAGTTGAAAAAAATAATCAAGGAGAATTTATATGATTCTAACATGAGTTAAAGTTTTAATTATTAAAAGTCAAACAGTATGTAACGTTCACAAAGATAAATACCCTTGGTTTATAACAGCGTCTGAATACAGATTTGGGCATCTGTAAACTTTGCCTTTTCTGCTGCGATGCCCAAAAAGTGGATATTTACACCCCATGCACTAAAAAGTAACGTTTCCTTGGATTGGCTGAAAGATGAAGCGTTTGAAATGTAAACAGAATTTAATATCTAAAGAAATTTCATTTTTATGGAGCTTAACTGACTCATTTTCCTCTGAGCTAACGGTGAACAATATACTGTACTTAATCACTTCAATAAACAATAATTTTTTGCATAAATCCGTTACCTTCAGTTTGCTGTGTTGATCTTCATAACGTTGACAAATAGTGTAAAAAATTATTTTCCGAGGTACTGAGGTTGATGCTGAGGTATTTTAAGTTAAGTTAGTGTGAAATGCCTTGATAGATATGTTTGTAAACACGTCTCTTTAAAATTACGGAACTCAGACACACAGGAATAATTGTCAATTTTTGATGGAAAGATTAAAACAGTCGTTAAAATACGTATAAAAATTTGTCCACTTCATCTAGCTATTATCTATTTCATTGTTGTTACTTATTTAAAATAGATGACTTATACAAAAAATCCAGTTTTCAAACTCCTAGTTGTGATAAAGGCGTTATAACTTACTTTAGGATAGGGATGTTAGACGGAATGAAGGGAGGAAGGAAGTATACTGGGATAAAGAGGAGTATGTTATATATCAGGATGCTGGGTTATTTGTTGTTAGGAGAAGCTAATATTTATTTGTTAGTTGAGCCCATCCAACACCTACCTCCGCCGGTTGATTACCAAATAATAAAATATCAACCGCGCACCCATGAAAACAGCAATATTCTTAAAGAAAACTTTGCTTGATTATAGATATAATTCAATTTTTTGTGGGCAAGGCATATCTATAATTTGAAATAGCAACACCATGAAATTCCACAATCGTGGATATTTCCTCCAAAATTTCTAGAATTGCGATAAAATAATTTGCTACATTTCAAGGAAAAGAAATAGAAGGTTCTGTGTTGTTATGAAATTCCCAAGAAAATTCAGCCCAATATATCCAAATGTAATAAAGGTTAAAGTGGGTTCGATTTTTTAATCCCATGGCATTCACTATGTCCACGAGTTCAATTTATTGGATGTCCCCGGGCTCAAGCTTCAATTATGCCCCAGTTAAAAAATCATGCAAGTCATACACATTTGTAGAATAATCATTTATCTACTGAATGGCTCCGTCTGCTATTTATGCGTGTAGCCATTTTTTCAAAATTTGTCGTTTTAAGCAAATAAGCCTCCTGCCAGTATGTAAGTCCTTCTCGTATTCGTTTCATTAGGTGGGTTCGCTGATTGTTTTTATTATTAAATTTTAGATCTAAATGCAACATTTTTTCAAACCTTATTTTGCCTAGGATTTATCCATGATTATAAATTGTTTGTCCATATTTTCAAAGAATATATTTCATAGGCCAAGATTGATGTGAACTAGGAGTGCCAAATTATTGAGTAGGAAGTTAAAATCTTCAACATTATCTACGTAAATGAAATATATCAGCATCATACAGAATCACCAGTTTGAATTTAATTCTTTTTAATATAATTCATGATTTTTTCCACAAAAAAATAGGGATTCGAACCTAAAAGAAGTCTTGGTTGTGTATTTGGGGGTGCAAATGCTTTCCAGCTGTACGTGTTCATATGGCGATAAATCGAAATATTTTTTCCTTGATGGACCTCCTTTAGTACTTGATAAGTCGATTTTAACGGTAAATTCTAATTTAAGAACGAAAATCTCTAACAAGTGTACGCATTTGACCGGTACTTAACCTTCATTCGATATTTGAAAAGCCTTAGCGATTCAATCGGTGACCTTCTGAATTGGAACATGAGAAAGTGATATCATTACTTCATTCAATTGTTAGGAAAACCTTTAATGCAAATTCCTCTTTATTCTTGGTTAATTTTTTTCCGAAACCTCAAACGTTTGAACT
The DNA here is from genome assembly GCF_022747635.1 of Hetaerina americana. Taxonomy (NCBI): domain Eukaryota; kingdom Metazoa; phylum Arthropoda; class Insecta; order Odonata; family Calopterygidae; genus Hetaerina; species Hetaerina americana. The sequence goes on from NW_027286181.1 coordinate 44,338,026, forward strand.
TCTATTTACTTCTTCATTTAGTAAACTTAGTGTTTACCTCGGCAACTTCAACTCATTTCCCCATCCGCACGATTTCACCTCGGCCTAGTATTCCTCTACCTCATTGTCTAAGGGGTCATTCATATTACCTTTCCACGCTTTTTCCCGATTACCATTCCCTGCCCTCACGTAGGATGGGGAAGTAACCGAGACAGACTAAGGAATGTTTTTCGGGAGCAGAAGGAACGGAAGTGGAGACAGAAGATTAGATGGAATAGAGAGGAGGAAAACTCGAAAATAAATTAGTGCGCCCGGTGCTTCGACGCGCGTCGCGAGCGTCCGTGAGACGATTTCATTAAACAAGAGAACTCGCCTCTTTTCCTGCTTCCAAACCGCTGCCACAAAAGCCGCCAACGACCCCCCTCCCTCTTCCCCCTTTCCTACTGCCCTCCTTCCCTGCGTGGGTGGAGCACGTTGGCGAAGGAGAGAGGAAGATAGAAATGAAGCCGGAGTGCTCGAATATTCATTTCGCATTTTTTCGGATTTCATGCGTGATGCTGCCTCCTTTGTCCCCTCCCTCACATCTTCCCTCCACCCTTGCGTCCCCGCTGCGCATTCCCCGAATACCGTCATTCTCTGTACTCGTCTTAAGGGCTCCCGTCGCCTGGATAATTTCCGAAGTAGCGGGAAATGGCACCCGTAGAAATATTTCGAAGTGATGGTAAAAAGAGGAGGGAAAGACGCTGTTTTATTTATTTTTTTTCTTGCCTTCGCCTCAACTCATGGATCTGAAGGACCATATCAAAAGCTCTCAGGAAGTTCGGGTGAATAGCCCTCCCAAGTTCCAACCACAGCTGCAGTTCTTCCACATAACTACGCGAACCTTTGTTGAGCCCGCTCGCCTAAGGATACGAGTCGAAAAATTGCTTCCCTGCGATAAAATTTATATATTTTTGTAATCTTTTCATCCTATTGGCAATGAAAAGATATCGGCCACTAAAGAGACTTTTTGTGTAGAGTACGGAGGTGCACTGGGTTATGGGTGGATATAATGAATCTTTTATGTCGAAAATAGCGATCCCTTGTCTCGAAACGCATGGAATCAAATTTTCCATGGTATACAATATCCTTGATTTCGTAAAAAATATGCGAATTGAAAAAATCCTTGAATTTAATCTTTAAAAAATATGGAAATACGGTTATTCAAAATTGTAAATTCTTGAAAAAATCAAAAAAGGGAGAGAAGGCAATTTTCTCTCCTTCCCCTCGTCTTCAGTTCTCATGTTAGCGGTGTTAGAAACTCAAACTTTATAGCCAATGAATAAAAAGTGTCTGTATTACACCTTATATAGAACACTCGATTTTACAAATGAACCCAGCGGGGAAGCATTAAGATGACTACTGTAGGAAAACTTGTAATTTTAATGTATAATCTCTAAGAATGGTCTGCAATTCAAAATTATTTATATTTTATAAAACGGGTTTTACAGACTTCAAAACTACTTAAATCTGGGTCAGAATCCTGGCCCTGAGTTGTATTCCGTGCACGTCTGCTGTGGGTCGTGAAAATTCCAGTTAACTGTGAGATTGTGGGTTCAAATTTTGGCTGGGCCGTTAATACCATGTTACCTGGTCATAGTCGCCGAGAGTTGGTGCGAATTGGTTTTTGGCGTAACTTCACTGAAATCATTGTGGCCTAATTATCATCCTTAATCTTTTGGTGTTAATACTTGGGTAGCTTTGATATCTAAGAAATAATTTTTAAGTAAACGCAGTGAAATAAAATGGATGGAAAATATGAAAATTGATAACTGATGGAAAAGCACCGATCTTGATTCTCTTTTGACAAAATAAAATTTAGTAAATTTGTTTTAAAATTTAACGAACGATAAGGTATTAATTGGTTACATAATCATTATTCTAACGAATATTAAGTTTTCATAATTATTAGATCAGATATATTCATATATATTCTGTGACTCTTTTAGTAATTATTGATTTCACAAATATGACACCTGTTTTATCTTAAGCATATAGTTCTAATATATATGTTTGATGATTTTTATTTCGATAAAAATTGATATTTAAACTTGTATGCATTCAAGTTACTGATATTTAGGCAGGTTTTTTATTACAGGTGCCCACGGTTTTTTTACCTAGACAAAAACATATTTTCCTATGAAGGTCGGTTCTGCAATTTGGTGAGTCTATTAAGTTATTTCCAAAACGGCCATTAAGTGCATATTTCACAAAAAGTTATGAATGGTCACTATAGACATGAAGCAGTAAAATTCTGTGCCCAACCTTCTGGAAAGTATCTTCTCTTTCAATTACGCTCGTCGCAAGCTCTCAGTTATAAAAATTCTTATTCAGAGAATGTAGAATCATGGTTTTAGAAGAGATTGGAATTCGAGACACTAATTTGCCGATGGTTTTGACAACAGTCAAATCAATCCTCTATGATTTTTTGTATCTATATTTTCAACATCATGTTCTGATATTTAGTCTTCCAAGAGACGGCTTTTGTGCACATTGAGTGGCTGATTTGGACACTGACTGACCAGGTGGACGACCTTTTTCGCCAGACGTCATTTATTATGTTTAAATGGCATGGCAATAATTTAAAACTTTACTCTTTTAACGAAAAAGTTTTTTCAAATTGTACAACCAGAAAGAGTTTTCTCAACCTATTTGAGCAGTTTTAATTTCGGAGAACTGACAGACAGGACGACACATGGCGAGCTTTGGTTAAAGTTGTAGGGATTACTTTTTCTTCCGATGAGAATGGATGATTTATTTATTTGCACGGAGGAGCTCCCTTAAGTAACAGGCCGGCAATGTAGTTTCCAAGCCCTTTGTGATATTAATCTAAACTCAATGGTTGCTCGTCCCTTCGGCGCACGACTTCGTCCGGAGCAGGGTGTGTGGGGGGGAGCGTTTCTACTGAAGGGATGGTGAGGAGATCGAAGGATGGGAGAGGTGGAGGAACTCTTTTGGGCCGAAAGTGAACACATGAATAACGAATGTGTTTTCTTCGGTGCGCGCATGCGTACGGATCTGGGCGCCAAAAACGGGAGGATTCGGTGGCTTGCGTCCGAGGGACATTTCTTCTCGCTCAATTCTTCTATCTTCTCTACCATAAATGCACTCAAAGACGCAAATGTAGACACCGACATATACAATTCCGCCGACTCTTCGATAAAAAACCCTAGAGCTGTTCCTTCAAGCTCTTCCCATTCCCCACTTTGATTTTTGCTTGGGAAGGAGGAAGAAATAAGCAAAATCGAACAAGTGACGTCAAAGGCTAAAAAAAAAATTGTAGGCATACAACTTTCTTGTGCCCCTCCTTTCTTCCTTGTTCGTGAGAATTGTAAAATTTTCAAAGGGAGTGTTTTAAATTACCAGCCGTGTCCCTCTCCATACGCTCTTTCTCCAGAGATAGGATTGGGCCTCTGAGGCGATGTTAACTCATTTCACGAAGTTCTCGACGATGTCTGATGAGGTTTTATTCCATTTTATGGAAGATGTTGCTTCTCGCTGAATCTAGGCCTAGAATTATATTCCTCTGAACAATCATATTAACAAAATATTCCTTACCCCAAGATTAGTAAAGTTTTTCAGAATTATAATAGCATTTGCCAGTTCATTAATTTAAGACTTAAATCATGAGAAGTTAAATTGCATATCACCAATTGGTCTTTAAGTTAACTTTAAGTAGTTATTTTGGATTGAATCGCAGTGTAATGTTGAAGATTGATACAGGGGAATGTGATTATATGTAGTGTATATTTATATATGTATTATATATATATATATATATATATATATATATATATATATATCTATATATATAAAGGAGAGTGTTTGTTTGTATGTACGAGGGTCATCCGGAAAGTAGTACCCGTTCGTGAAATAAAGACACAAAAGTAAATATTAACAAACATAAAAAATTTTATTTGAAAGAGGATACTTTAAACTACTTCTCAACATAATCTCCAAGCAAATTAAGGCATTTGTCATAACGTGTGACAAGTTTCTGTATTCCTGCTGCATAGTCCTTCGCCGCCAGCTCATTGAGATACGCGAGGGACCCATCTTGCACAAATTTTTGCATAATGCAGATGGTGTTTAACAATTTCATGAACAATTGTTCGAGAAACATTGGGAAAATGCTCACAGATGTCATCAATTGTGACGCGCCGATCGTTCCTCACGAATTCGTCAACTGAGCTCACCAGTTGGTCTGTAATGACAGACGGTCTCTCCGAACGCTCATCGTCGTGTGTGTTCCCCCTCCCCATGTTGAAGTTGCGACACCACCGCCGAACAGACGACTCGTCCATTACATTGTCTCCATACACCTCCTTTAATTGGCGATGAATATCACATGGGCGAACGTTTCTTGCATTGAGGAATTTAATCATTGCCCTCACTTCACAACTGGCGGCGTT